>NC_141033.1:43145000-43407500 GCF_052040795.2 Danio rerio | reverse complement strand
GAATTCCATTTCTCATTATGATACTGCCTTGAATGTGCATGAATGTAGGTTATCTGCTATAAAAAGTCTGTTACTTTATATAAAATAATTGTATAGTTTGCATCAAACAAAAATGAAGCATTGCAGTAAGAAATATTGATTTTGTACTGCTGTTTTTATATGCATGTCAATTTAATAAATAATATTTCTGCTACAAAACAAACAAAAGATTATAATAAATAATTCAATTCAATTATGAAAGCTGCAAAGCAGTCATCAGTAAATAAATAAAAAAATAATATACACCTCAAAAAAGAATAGACAAAAGAAAGAAAGTAAAGTCTCACTTCTATCACTCTTTAAAAGTTTTGGTTTCAGTTTGTGTCAATTTAAAGGTTCAGTCTGAGATGATCTTCATTTTTCTGTGTTTGTGGAAAAGCTGGCGAGTCAGCCGACCCAATTTATGAGCAGGCAGAGCAGGATTATTGCACTAACCATCGGCGCAATACTGGTCTTTGTTATGAGCCGCAGTTTTAGTGATCTCAGCTGGTGGATCATTATTCACCACGTGACGTGTCACGATCTCTCTCATCTACACCTCAATTTTAGGTGGGGTTTGCAAACCTGTGTGCTGTAAGTTTTTACTCTTCAGCCGTTTGCATTTCCCGTGGTCATAAAAGCTCCTTCCCTGTCATCTGACAGCGGAATACCTTGAGTGATTGACAGCTAATATGAACCAATATAGCAGCAGGGAAGAGTGATTCAGCACGTTTTTACAAAAAATCAAAACAGGTCGCACTACAACCATCTGCAGTCGCACTAATGCGCCCAAATATGTTATGAGGTCGCATAGATTAATTTTCAGGCGCATATGCGACCAAAATGGTCGCAATTTCAGCTTCAAATGTTGTAACAAGCACGTCTGAAATGAGCCCGAATTTCTGTAGATTCAAAACAGTCAGCACGGATATCCCCGCCTCTTAAAGGGCCAGTACTAAATTACAAAGGGCTCAAAAATGGTTCTCTGGCGCCATCTCGTGGACACTCTGACACGCTTTGAGTCTGAATTTTACAAATTTAATATAAAAAAATATTTATAGGAAAACTGTTATTTATAATTACACCAAATAAATATGATAATTATCTTCAATTTAAAGCACATCTTTTGGCCAAATTTGAGGATTGTATACTTTTTTATATGCCCCAAATACTCGATTGTAATATTTACAATTTTTTAATTCAAAAAATTTTTAATTCAAAAACTACAAATCTTATCGGCATGAGGACATACAGCAACCATCTCATGGGCAATAGACAGCTTTTGACCAAATTTGGGGCTTGTAGCATCTAAGCCCTGGGAGGAGAAGCGATTGCTTTTTTTTGGTCAGAAGCCGGAATAATAATAATAATAATAAGAATAAGTTTAAGTAGCATTACAGTATGTTGGCTTTCTCAAGCCAACATAACTAGAACCTAAAGTTCGTTGACGAACTTTGATGTTGGCTTGAGAAAGCCAACGTGACTGCGCCGGGGACTCAAAGGCAGTTGGCAGGAAGCACAGCGGTTGAGAAGTGGTTGCTAGGCGGTTGCTAAGATATTGCTAAGGCATTCCTAGGTAGTTGCTAGGGTGTTCTGAGTGGTTTCTAGGCTGATGCTAGGGTCCACTGAACTGTTAATCGGAAGGCCTCATTTACATTTTTGATCAAATCGAGAAAGAGAGAGAGGACTGATTTGTTCAGGTTGTTTAATGCAGATCACTATAGTATAGTTAGTATTTATAGTATATATTATAATCTGAACAAAATTACATTATAATAAATATCATATAAAGAAAAATATTAAATTAAAATACTAATGAAACAATAGCACATGCATTTAGTTAATTTGTCTTTTATTTAACCAGTCTTATAATTTTTGCAGTTAATATAGAGTACAGTCAATTTACAGTAATTTGCAGCATTATATATATAGTTATAGTTATATAGTTATATACAGTTTACAGGAAGAAAATCGCATTAAATACAATATTATAGGCCGTCTTCATCACGTGGTTAATTCTGACCAATGACGTTGTTCCACCCCACTGGCCACTAACACAATGTTATAATCGTAATATTTAATTGTCATCACCTGGGTGATTTTATTTTTTTTTGGTACAGCATAGGCCAAAAGCTTGGCTTTCATTGTCATTATCACAAGTGAGGAGAAGGCTCTTTTGCGGCACAGAATATTGTTTTGAAAGAAATATCTGAAGTAAACTTATGTTTTTGCTAACATAAAAGGGGGATTAAGAAATAATCCTTATAACCCTAACCATAAATGTGTGTATGTGTTATATATGTATATATGTATGTATATATATACATACATATATACAGTTTAAGTCAGAATTATTAACCCCCTTTTGATTTTTTTTTCCCCTTTTTTAAATATTTCCTAAATGATGTTTAACAGAGCAAGGAAATTTTCACTGTATGTCTGATAATATTTTTTCTTCTTGAGAAAGTCTTATTTGTTTTATTTCGGCTAGAATAAAAGCAGTTATTAATTATTTAAAAACTATTTTTGGGACACAATTATTATCCCCTTTAAGCAATTTTTTTTTGATAGTCTACAGAACAAACCATCATTATACAATAACTTGCCTAATTACCCTAACCTGCCTAGTTCACCTTATTAACCTAGTTAAGGCTTTAAATGTCACTTTAAGCTGTATAGAAGTGTCTTGAAAAATATCAAGTCAAATATTATTTACTGTCATCATGGCAAAGATAAAATAAAGAAGTTATTAGAAATGAGTTATTAAAACTATTATGCTTAGAAATGTGCTGAAACAATCTTCCCTCCATTAAACAGAAATTGGGCAAAAAATAAACAGGGGAGCTAATAATTCTGACTTCAACTGTATATATATGTATATACACACACTTTATTTTCACTGTTTGTAAATAATTGTTCTTAACATTTTTGCTTTAAAACATTATAATACTGTTTGGATTTTCCCCCCATAATAATAAATTGTGAACATTGCAGTGTAAATTGCAATCCAGATGTTACAGAGAGAAATTGATGCAGCAACAGCAGAGCATATAAGGGGATATAAAAAATCTTCATACATTGTATGTATATATATTCACTATTTTAAAATACATTTTCTTTGCTGTGTGTTTTTATTGGTTATGATGCTGTTTGGATTTATTTTTGCACAATAAATAAAATGTGATTTACAAAGTGCAAACATTGTCTTTGTTAGAATTTACACGTGATTACAACGGTATAAAGACATTCAGGTCCGACCAGACCGAATGGAAAGAAATTGTAGGTTTTGAAGATGGATTATTAGTTTTGTGGCAAGGACATAGCTGTTTTTAGAGGGTTAAAATAAGGATTAAAAATAAAGTTAGAATGATTTTATATTAAATATGTTTATTGTATAATATACGTGAATGTTCCTTGGCTTTCATTTTTATTATCACAAGTAGAGGAGAAGGCTTTTTCACGGCACAGAATATTCTGTTTTGAAAGAAATATCCGAAGTAAAGTTATGTTTCTGCCAACATCAGAGGCATGTATTTAAAACTCACAGGGTAGCAGACAGAAATGCATGCGGGTCGATTCCGACGCGGATGATTCTGCATCCAGATCAGTTTTATTACGCTTTATGGAGTTCACCCCGAGCATAATATGAATGACTGATGACCAGAATTAAGTTCAACCTCACCTCGATTTTGATCACCGATCTCTCTGCCTCTTAAAGGAACACTAAATAGAGTTGTATCACTTGTATTTGTGTATTTTCGCTGAGAAATTTTAATGTAAACAGCTTCAAATGTTGTAACAAGCACGTCTGAAATGAGCCGAACTTTCTGTAGAGCAAAAACAGTCAGCCCGGATATCTCCGCCTCTTAAAGGTGCAGTAAACTCAATTCCAAAGGGCTCAAAAATAGTCTTCTGGCGCCATCTCGTGGACACTCTGACAAGCTTTAGGTTTGAAATTAACAAATTTAATATAAAAAAAATATTTATAGGAAAACTGTTATTTATAATTACACCAAATAAATATGATAATTATCTTCAATTTAAAGCACATCTTTTGGCCAAATTTGAGGATTGTATACTTTTTTATAAGCCCCAAATACTCGATTGTAATATTTACAATTTTTTAATTAAAAAAATTTTTAATTCAAAAACTACAAATCTTATCGGCATGAGGACATACAGCAACCATCTCATGGGCAATAGACAGCTTTTGACCAAATTTGGGGCTTGTAGCATCTAAGCCCTGGGAGGAGAAGCGATTGCTTTTTTTTGGTCAGAAGCCGGAATAATAATAATAATAACTAGAACCTAAAGTTCGTTGACGAACTTTGATGTTGGCTTGAGAAACATCTGACAGCGGAATACCTTGAGTGATTGACAGCTAATATAAACCAATATAGCGGCAGGGAAGAGCGATTCAGCACGTTTTTACAAAAAATCAAAACAGGTCGCACTACAACCATTATCTGCAGTCGCATTAATGCGCCCAAATATGTTATGAGGTAGCATAGATTAATTTTCAGGCGCATATGCGACCAATTTCAGCTTCAAATGTTGTAACAAGCACGTCTGAAATGAGCCCGAATTTCTGTAGATTCAAAACAGTCAGCACGGATATCCCCGCCTCTTAAAGGAGCAGTGCCTCTTAAAGGGCCAGTACTAAATTACAAAGGGCTCAAAAATAGTCTTCTGGCGCCATCTCGTGGACACTCTGACACGCTTTGAGTCTGAATTTTACAAATTTAATATAAAAAAAATATTTATAGGAAAACTGTTATTTATAATTACACCAAATAAATATGATAATTATCTGTAATTTCAAACACATCTTTTGGCCAAATTTGAGGATTGTATACTTTTTTATATGCCCCAAATACTCGATACAATTTTTTAATTAAAAAAATTTTAATTCAAAAACTACAAATCTTATCAGCATGAGGACATACAGCAACCATCTCATGAGCAGTAGACAGCTTTTGACCAAATTTGGGGCTTGTAGCATCTAAGCCCTGGGAGGAGAAGCGATTGCTTTTTTTTGGTCAGAAGCCGGAATAATAATAATAATAAGAATAATAATAAGAATAAGTTTAAGTAGCATTACAGTATGTTGGCTTTCTCAAGCCAACATAATAATAATAATAAGAATAAGTTTAAGTAGCATTACAGTATGTTGGCTTTCTCAAGCCAACATAACTAGAACCTAAAGTTCGTTGACGAACTTTGATGTTGGCTTGAGAAAGCCAACGTGACTGTGCCGGGGACTCAAAGGCAGTTGGCAGGAAGCACAGCGGTTGATAAGTGGTTGCTAGGCGGTTGCTAAGGTGTAGCTAAGGCATTCCTAGGTAGTTGCTAGGGTGTTCTGAGAGAGAGAGAGAGAGAGGACTGATTTGTTCAGGTTGTTTAATGCAGATCACTATAGTATAGTTAGTATTTATAGTATATATTATAATCTGAACAAAATTACATTATAATAAATATCATATGAAGAAAAATATTACATTAAAATACTAATGAAACAATAGCACATGCATTTAGTTAATTTGTCTTTTATTTAATCAGTCTTATAATTTTTGCAGTTAATATAGAGTACAGTCAATTTACAGTAATTTGCAGCATTATATATATAGTTATAGTTATATAGTTATATACAGTTTACAGGAAGAAAATCGCATTAAATACAATATTAGGCCGTCTTCATCACGTGGTTAATTCTGACCAATGACGTTGTTCCACCCCACTGGCCACTAACACAATGTTATAATCGTAATATTTAGTTGTCATCACCTGGGTGATTTTATTTTTTTTTTGGTACAGCATAGGCCAAAAGCTTGGCTTTCATTGTCATTATCACAAGTGAGGAGAAGGCTCTTTTGCGGCACAGAATATTGTTTTGAAAGAAATATCTGAAGTAAACTTATGTTTTTGCCAACATAAAAGGGGGATTAAGAAATAATCCTTATAACCCTAACCATAAATGTGTGTATGTGTTATATATGTATATATGTATATATGTATGTATATATATATACATACATATATACAGTTGAAGTCAGAATTATTAACCCCCTTTTGATTTTTTTTTTCCCTTTTTTAAATATTTCCCAAATTATGTTTAACAGAGCAAGGAAATTTTCACTGTATGTCTGATAATATTTTTCTTCTTGAGAAAGTCTTATTTGTTTTATTTCGGCTAGAATAAAAGCAGTTATTAATTATTTAAAAACTATTTTTGGGACACAATTATTTGCCCCTTTAAGCTATTTTTTTTTTGATAGTCTACAGAACAAACCATCGTTATACAATAACTTGCCTAATTACCCTAACCTGCCTAGTTCACCTTATTAACCTAGTTAAGCCTTTAAATGTCACTTTAAGCTGTATAGAAGTGTCTTGAAAAATATCAAGTCAAATATTATTTACTGTCATCATGGCAAAGATAAAATAAAGAAGTTATTAGAAATGAGTTATTAAAACTATTATGCTTAGAAATGTGCTGAAACAATCTTCCCTCCATTAAACAGAAATTGGGGAAAAAATAAACAGGGGAGCTAATAATTCTGACTTCAACTGTATGTATATATATGTATATACACACACTTTATTTTCACTGTTTGTAAATAATTGTTCTTAACATTTTTGCTTTAAAACATTATAATACTGTTTGGATTTTCCCCCCATAATAATAAATTGTGAACATTGCAGTGTAAATTGCAATCCAGATGTTACAGAGAGAAATTGATGCAGCAACAGCAGAGCATATTAAGGGGATATAAAAAAATCTCCATACATTGTATGTATATATATATATTCACTATTTAAAATACATTTTCTTTGCTGTGTGTTTTTATTGGTTATGATGCTGTTTGGATGTTTTATTTTTGCACAATAAATAAAATGTGATTTAAAAAGTGCAAACATTGTCTTTGTTAGAATTTACACGTGATTACAACGGTATAAAGACGTTCAGGTCCGACCGCACCGAATGGAAAGAAATTGTAGGTTTTGAAGATGGATTATTAGTTTTGTGGCAAGGACATAGCTGTTTTAGAGGGTTAAAATACAGATTAAAAATAAAGTTAGAAGGATTTTATATTAAATATGTTTATTGTATAATATACGTGAATGTTCGCATGGCTTTCATTTTCATTATCACAAGTAGAGGAGAAGGCTTTTCACGGCACAGAATATTCTGTTTTGAAAGAAATATCCGAAGTAAAGTTATGTTTCTGGCAACATCAGAGGCATGCATTTTAAAACTCACAGGGTAGCAGACAGAAATGCATGCGGGTCGATTCCGACGCGGATGATTCTGCATCCAGATCAGTTTTATTAGGCTTTATGGAGTTCACCGCGAGCATAATATGAATGACTGATGACCAGAATTAAGTTCAACCTCACCTCGATTTTGACCACAGATCTCTCTGCCTCTTAATGGAACACTAAATAGTGTTTTATGACTTGTATTTGTGTATTTTCGCTGAGAAATTTTAATGTAAACAGCTTCAAATGTTGTAACAAGCACGTCTGAAATGAGCCGAACTTTCTGTAGAGCAAAAACAGTCAGCCCGGATATCTCCGCCTCTTAAAGGGAAAGTGCCTCTTAAAGGTGCAAAGGTGCAGTAAACTCAATTCCAAAGGGCTCAAAAATAGTCTTCTGGCGCCATCTCGTGGACACTCTGACTAGCTTTAGGTTTGAAATTAACAAATTTAATATAAAAAAAATATTTATAGGAAAACTGTTATTTATAATTACACCAAATAAATATGATAATTATCTTCAATTTAAAGCACATCTTTTGGCCAAATTTGAGGATTGTATACTTTTTTTATATGCCCCAAATACTCGATTGTAATATTTACAATTTTTTAATTCAAAAAAATTTTAATTCAAAAACTACAAATCTTATCGGCATGAGGACATACAGCAACCATCTCATGGGCAATAGACAGCTTTTGACCAAATTTGGGGCTTGTAGCATCTAAGCCCTGGGAGGAGAAGCGATTGCTTTTTTTTGGTCAGAAGCCGGAATAATAATAATAAGAATAAGTTTAAGTAGCATTACAGTATGTTGGCTTTCTCAAGCCAACATAACTAGAACCTAAAGTTCGTTGACGAACTTTGATGTTGGCTTGAGAAAGCCAACGTGACTGCGCCGGGGACTCAAAGGCAGTTGGCAGGAAGCACAGCGGTTGAGAAGTGGTTGCTAGGCGGTTGCTAAGATGTTGCTAAGGCATTCCTAGGTAGTTGCTAGGGTGTTCTGAGTGGTTTCTAGGCTGATGCTAGGGTCCACTGAACTGTTAATCGGAAGGCCTCATTTACATTTTTGATCAAATCGAGAAAGAGAGAGAGGACTGATTTGTTCAGGTTGTTTAATGCAGATCACTATAGTATAGTTAGTATTTATAGTATATATTATAATCTGAACAAAATTACATTATA
Source organism: Danio rerio (assembly GCF_052040795.2). Classification (NCBI taxonomy): domain Eukaryota; kingdom Metazoa; phylum Chordata; class Actinopteri; order Cypriniformes; family Danionidae; genus Danio; species Danio rerio. The sequence continues at coordinate 43,399,042 of NC_141033.1, read as the reverse complement.
ATAAATATCATATAAAGAAAAATATTAAATTAAAATACTAATGAAACAATAGCACATGCATTTAGTTAATTTGTCTTTTATTTAACCAGTCTTATAATTTTTGCAGTTAATATAGAGTACAGTCAATTTACAGTAATTTGCAGCATTATATATATAGTTATAGTTATATATACAGTTTACAGGAAGAAAATCGCATTAAATACAATATTATAGGCCGTCTTCATCACGTGGTTAATTCTGACCAATGACGTTGTTTCACCCCACTGGCCACTAACACAATGTTATAATCGTAATATTTAATTGTCATCACCTGGGTGATTTTATTTTTTTTTGGTACAGCATAGGCCAAAAGCTTGGCTTTCATTGTCATTATCACAAGTGAGGAGAAGGCTCTTTTGCGGCACAGAATATTGTTTTGAAAGAAATATCTGAAGTAAACTTATGTTTTTGCTAACATAAAAGGGGGATTAAGAAATAATCCTTATAACCCTAACCATAAATGTGTGTATGTGTTATATATGTATATATGTATGTATATATATACATACATATATACAGTTTAAGTCAGAATTATTAACCCCCTTTTGATTTTTTTTTCCCCTTTTTTAAATATTTCCTAAATGATGTTTAACAGAGCAAGGAAATTTTCACTGTATGTCTGATAATATTTTTTCTTCTTGAGAAAGTCTTATTTGTTTTATTTCGGCTAGAATAAAAGCAGTTATTAATTATTTAAAAACTATTTTTGGGACACAATTATTATCCCCTTTAAGCAATTTTTTTTTGATAGTCTACAGAACAAACCATCATTATACAATAACTTGCCTAATTACCCTAACCTGCCTAGTTCACCTTATTAACCTAGTTAAGGCTTTAAATGTCACTTTAAGCTGTATAGAAGTGTCTTGAAAAATATCAAGTCAAATATTATTTACTGTCATCATGGCAAAGATAAAATAAAGAAGTTATTAGAATTGAGTTATTAAAACTATTATGCTCAGAAATGTGCTGAAACAATCTTCCCTCCATTAAACAGAAATTGGGCAAAAAATAAATAGGGGAGCTAATAATTCTGACTTCAACTGTATATATATGTATATACACACACTTTATTTTCACTGTTTGTAAATAATTGTTCTTAACATTTTTGCTTTAAAACATTATAATACTGTTTGGATTTCCCCCCCATAATAATAAATTGTGAACATTGCAGTGTAAATTGCAATCCAGATGTTACAGAGAGAAATTGATGCAGCAACAGCAGAGCATATAAGGGGATATAAAAAATCTTCATACATTGTATGTATATATATTCACTATTTTAAAATACATTTTCTTTGCTGTGTGTTTTTATTGGTTATGATGCTGTTTGGATTTATTTTTGCACAATAAATAAAATGTGATTTACAAAGTGCAAACATTGTCTTTGTTAGAATTTACACGTGATTACAACGGTATAAAGACGTTCAGGTCCGACCAGACCGAATGGAAAGAAATTGTAGGTTTTGAAGATGGATTATTAGTTTTGTGGCAAGGACATAGCTGTTTTTAGAGGGTTAAAATAAGGATTAAAAATAAAGTTAGAATGATTTTATATTAAATATGTTTATTGTATAATATACGTGAATGTTCCTTGGCTTTCATTTTTATTATCACAAGTAGAGGAGAAGGCTTTTTCACGGCACAGAATATTCTGTTTTGAAAGAAATATCCGAAGTAAAGTTATGTTTCTGCCAACATCAGAGGCATGCATTTTAAAACTCACAGGGTAGCAGACAGAAATGCATGCGGGTCGATTCCGACGCGGATGATTCTGCATCCAGATCAGTTTTATTACGCTTTATGGAGTTCACCCCGAGCATAATATGAATGACTGATGACCAGAATTAAGTTCAACCTCACCTCGATTTTGATCACCGATCTCTCTGCCTCTTAAAGGAACACTAAATAGAGTTGTATCACTTGTATTTGTGTATTTTCGCTGAGAAATTTTAATGTAAACAGCTTCAAATGTTGTAACAAGCACGTCTGAAATGAGCCGAACTTTCTGTAGAGCAAAAACAGTCAGCCCGGATATCTCCGCCTCTTAAAGGTGCAGTAAACTCAATTCCAAAGGGCTCAAAAATAGTCTTCTGGCGCCATCTCGTGGACACTCTGACAAGCTTTAGGTTTGAAATTAACAAATTTAATATAAAAAAAATATTTATAGGAAAACTGTTATTTATAATTACACCAAATAAATATGATAATTATCTTCAATTTAAAGCACATCTTTTGGCCAAATTTGAGGATTGTATACTTTTTTATAAGCCCCAAATACTCGATTGTAATATTTACAATTTTTTAATTAAAAAAATTTTTAATTCAAAAACTACAAATCTTATCGGCATGAGGACATACAGCAACCATCTCATGGGCAATAGACAGCTTTTGACCAAATTTGGGGCTTGTAGCATCTAAGCCCTGGGAGGAGAAGCGATTGCTTTTTTTTGGTCAGAAGCCGGAATAATAATAATAATAATAATAATAATAAGAATAAGTTTAAGTAGCATTACAGTATGTTGGCTTTCTCAAGCCAACATAATAATAAGAATAAGTTTAAGTAGCATTACAGTATGTTGGCTTTCTCAAGCCAACATAATAACTAACTAAATACACGAAAAACCTAAAAAAAAAAAAAAAAAAAAAAAGAATGACAATGACCGTCAACTGATTTCATTTTATAACTGAAGCTGGAGGAATGTAATGACAAAAAATGACTATAAAATATATATGAATAGATGTTAAAATATCTTTAATGTTTAACAGAATAAACTGAATCAGCATTTACAGGTGAAAAAAACATAAAACAAAAACATAAGTGCTAAATGAAAAATAAATCTCCAAAAATGGTCAGCACTGACCTTACAAAAAAATAGCAAAGAAATTTCTATTTTATTTTCCCCACAAACATAACATGAATCCATTCTAAACTTTTACATAGTGACTTGAAAAAAAAAAAGTAGTCTAAATCTTAACAGTACCTAAACAAAATCAGTTTCTGCTGTTGAAACACGTTTTAAAAAATAAAAAGAACAAAATGTCAGATGATATCTATTTGATTTCATTTTATTATATTTATGTTTAAAACTTTATCAAAATTATATTTAGGTGTCAAACTTTTTAAATTCATATACTTTAAAACAACTTCAAAATGCTTCCATTTGTGAAAGTGGTGAATGGAAAAACAATTGACACTGGCTCTGAATAGTATAGTATAGTATAGTATAGTATAGTATAGTATAGTATAGAGATTTAATTGCTACACAACTGAATTACAACTGATGAAAAAGGCACAAAATAATGAAAATAATAACCATCAAACAAAACAATCCTCCCTAAATTTTAATTCCTCAATTATCAGACATCGTGTGCAGGGGAAATCTCATCCACGAAAAAAATAGTTGGCTCTTTGTTCAAACTACTTAATTAAAATGAGCTGAAACACCATTTTTAAGGTTTGATTGGGGACAACTTAATTGTTCAATCCACTCATGTATGTAAAAACCTATAAGTGAACATTGTCCCAACACTTGTGTGGAACCCAGCAATTTTCAGTATACAGCGACAGTTTAATGCTACTCAGAAAATGAAAATACACTTACACAGCAATTACAACTGCATGCATACTAAGGCATACAAGACAATTATAAAAACAAGAAGGTGTCACATACAGACGTCATTTTAGACAAAAAAATCCCTATAAACAAATTAACATAAATCAATTCTAAACTTTTCCATAATTACGTGAAAAAAAAGTATTCTATATCTTAACAAAATCTGTCTCTATAGGTGAAACTAACAAATACGTTTTCAAAAATAAATTCTATTTTATTCTATTTCATTTACGGTCAAAACTTTATATAAATTATATTTGGGTGTCAAACTTTCTAAAATTTATATACTTGAAAACAAATAAAATATCTTTATACTTCAAGAATGCTTCCATTTGTTCCATGGTGAATGGAAGAACAATTGACACTGGCTCTAAATAGTGTAGTATAGTATAGTATGGTATAGTATAATATAGTACAGTACAGTACAGTATAGTATTATCTATTTATTTTCCTTCAGCTTAGTCCCTTTATTCATCAGGGGTTGCCACAGCAAATGAACAGACAACTTATCTAGCATGCGTATGTTTTACACAGTGAATGTCCTTCAAGCTGCAACCCAGTATTGGGAAACATCCATACACACTCATTCCCACACGTACACTTCAGCCAATTTAGTTTACCCAATTCACCTACAGCCCATATCTTTAGACTGTGGGGGAAACCAGACCACCTGGATGAAACCCAAGCAAACACGTGGAGAACATGCAAACTCGAAAATGCCAATTGACCAAGCCAGGGCTCGAACCAGCGACCTTTTTGCTGTGAGGCGACAGTGCTAAACACTGAGCCACAGTGTCGTCGATGATGGTATAGTAAAAAGATTTAATTGCTACACAACTGAATTACAGCTCATGAAAAAGGCACAAAATTATGAGAGAAAAAAAAAACCATCAAACAAAACAATCCTCCCTAAAACTTAATTCCTTAATTATCAGACATCGTGTGCAGGGGAAATCTCATTCACAAACCTGAATTTCCTTCTGCCTTTGGCCATCTCAGCCGAGGTCTTTCACTGTCAGTAGAAATGACAGAAATCAGTGCGCAGTGCAGATTTCTATTGGCGTCTGTCCTACTGAAACGCACACACGTCTATGTTTAGTGTCAGGTGTTTAGAAATGCACATACTAAATGCATGCAGAGCTGCCAGACTTCATTGGCTGAGATCAAGCACTCAACTCCAGATGCATCCAGAGAAACGGGACCGCAATATAATGCCTAAGTCTTCAGTGAATGAACACTCACGGCTAATGTTGAGTGCAAAAGAATTACACATGGTTTGAGGTTATGGGCCGCAGTGGATGTGATGTTCTGTCACTCAGCGCTCGCATTGATTGCTCATTGTTCGCAGAAGGTCGCATCATAATTCATTAAATCTTAACGAGTCCCAGTGGAACCACCTGCACGCCTTTCCTCAATTGCCCCTTTAAATTACGAGCGACTCTCACGCTCGGCGAGCTCAAAAATGAAGATATATTCACCATGTAAAGAAGAGAGCTATTAGTAACATTATTTAAACAGCCCTCTTTAAAGCCAGGGGGGAGACTGACTTTATGAAGGGCAATTAGGTGCTCACTATAATTGATAATTCATACTCATCACAATTAGGGAGTATAAATAGGGTGTCTGGGATTAATGGTTATGGTCGTTCTGAGAGAGAGATATGCTGGGGAGACCTGGTCAGGCATGGCTGATGGAGTGGAAGGAGGCAGAGCTGAATTCATCTCTATTTGTGGAGGAAACAGATTGTGTTTGTCTCTTTAACACACAGCCAAATCGTCCAGTGCTTTCCTCACCTTCACATTGTTTTGTTGGAGATGCTTTTTAAAACTTTGTGTAAGCTACTGGACAAATGTATGTGCAATTACCTTGAAATAAAGGTAATGTTTATTATGCGCCATTTTATAAAACAGTTATAATTTAATCTTTTTTTCTCAACTAAAAAAACCATATTGTATTTGATCATGTTCTTTATAATGTAAAAAAGAAGTTGTTTGTTTTGAATGCTAGCATGTTAGCACAGCATGTTCCCTTTTTTACAGCTCTGTTAGCTGAATTCATCTCTATTTGTGGAGGAAACAGATTGTGTTTGTCTCTTTAACACAGCCAAACTGTCCAGTGCTTTCCTCTCCTTCACATTGTTTGGTTGGAGATGCTTTTCAAAACTTTGTGTAAGTTGTGTGTGTGCTTAATTTAAAATCTATATGAACTTTGACTGATTCTTGAGATACAGTTGAAGTCACAATAATTAGCCCCCTTTCATTTTTTCATTTCCAAAATGATGTTTAACAGAGCAAAGAAATTTTCACAGAATGTCTGATAATATATTTTCTTCTGGAGAAAGTCTTATTTTTTTATTTCGGCTAGAATAAAATAACTTGCCTAATTAACATAACCTGCCTAGTTAACCCAATTAACCTATGTAAGCCTTTGAAAATCACTTTAAGTTGTATAGAAGTGTCTTGAAAAATATCTAGTCAAATATTATTTACTGTCATCATGGCAAAGATAAGATAAATCAATGATAAGAAATGAGTTATTAAAACTATTATGTTTAGAAATGTGTAGAAAAAAAGAATCTCTAAGTTAAACAGAATTTAGGGTAAAAATAAACAATTCTGACTTCAAATGTACAGGACAATTTTTATCTGCAATTACATTGAATCAAAGCTACACTTTTATGCTCTTTTGTAGCATTATAAAACAGCATCATAATTTTATCAAATTTTTTAACTAAAACCATATTATTTTTTTGTATAAAAGCTATTTGATTTCAATGTTAGCAAATCAACATTGCATTTTACCTTTTTATTGGAATATTTTTTATATTGAAATAATTACAAAAAAACTGAGAACAAATAATACATTTTTCATGCTACAAAGGTTACTCAAAAGCCATACATATGAACAATTCTGTCCCGAAATTGTAAGATATGGGGAAAACTAAATTTAAACTGAATTAAATACTCTGTAACTGCACTGTAACTTTATAGAAAATGTATAAAAAAAAAAATCTATTTTGGAGTTGGTTTTTTTTATTACTGAAAACTATGGCATTTTGAGAAATTTGTATTTACTGCTTTACGGATCAAAAAAGGCCCCAATAAGTTAAGAACTTATCATCTGTACAACCTTTGAGGTAATTTTCACAGTATTTAGAGCTAGAATTCAAGAGTTTACACTCAGCTGATTATTGATTACAACGCGTGTTTGGCATGCTGTCCCGGGAGAGAGCTTATAAGATCCTGGAGCCCAGGGCTCCCTCCCGTTTGCAAGGCTAGAGGGGAGTTTGAGCTCAGGTAGGTCTTGAGAACTCCCCTGCTTATTTATGGCTAATGATAAATAAGTGATTGCTCTGGAGAGATATACTGCTGATTAAGAGCTCATCTATGGTGCCAATTTGGTTTGGTCGATTCACCTATGTCGCATGTCTTTGAGCTGTGGGAGGAAACCGGAGAACCTGGGGGAAACCCATGCGAGCACAGGGAGAACATGTAAACTCTGCACAGAAACGTCAACTAGCCTGTTGAGAACTTGAAGCAGTGACATTCTTGCTGTGAGGCAACAGTGCTAACCACTGGTCTGCTGTGCCACCTTATCAAGGAAAAGGGAGGAGTAGGGGTGGAAGGGGGGATTCTTCAAGCCAAAGATAACAAAAGGTAAGAAACTCTGGTTCTTTATAATGAGTTAAGAATCATCTGATTGGTGAATTGTGCATTATCTAATACAGGAGCAGCTGTGGTCAAACAGAAGTACGTGATCCTTTTGAAATTAGTTTATAAATAAACTTCACTTCGCATTTAGAGTGTTCTTTGAACCATCAGATTCTAGATATTCAAATAGTCATATCTCAGCCAAATATTGTCCCATGCAAAGAATCCATTCATCAACCGAAAGCTTATCAATTAATGCATAAATCTCAACCTTTACGCTGGTCCAGGATCACAAATACACATGACCAATTGACAATTAGAGTGTCATTATAAGCGCATTAGTTGTTTCATGGGCAATGCATGTATTCTACATGTACAATAATCTGCTGTTTAAACGCTATAGATGGCTAAGGTGAAGGTCTTTTGTAGCTTTGCTCTTTGTTGACACCAGCATAATTGCTATACTAAGCGCTGGATCAGGCAGTCCTCACTAATCAATAAAGTCTTCACCAGCCATTTCCCCCAGTGATTCTGCCCTCATTTCTCCTCTAATTGTTCTTTTTCACCCAGGAAGGTCTACGGCTATGCCACGAGCAAAAGGTGTGTGCACGTGTGCATGTTTCCTGTATTGTAAAATGTAATTTGAAAACAACACTGCAGAAGAGAACTTGACATCCCACACATTATTATTTTTTCTCCTTCAGACTGAGTCTTGACCTTGATACCTCATATGGTTCAAACATGTCTACAAAGCAGCATGAAAAGTACTGCTATTCACCTTTTAAAATCTCGATTCTCTGATTTATGAATGAGTCATTTGACTCCATTAAGATATGAGGGCTAAAGTAGAATATAACAATGACTAATTAAAGGTGTAAACCAAATTGACACAATTTTGCCGTTTATAGCTCATACACAGACTTTAAAAAGATGAAAACTTCTTTTCAGTGTTTCACATTATTTTCAAAATGACACAATTGACATTAGAAGTAGCATATTAAATTGCAGACTGAAGTTGGGTTTAACTATCAAAATAGTACTTGAAATTTTGTTTCCTTACATTTTTCCAGCAATAAATGACAATCATACATTTTCACCATGATTTACAGAAGACACCCACTAAAATCTATACGGGAAATATCACATCAGTAGCAGTGCAGTATGGCTGTATATTGGCACTGGTGGGAGGCGTGCATTGGCTTTAGGCCAAAAGTAGAGTGCTTTATTGTCCCACCAGTGATGATATACAGCCATAATCGCATTGCTACTCGTGTGATATTGCGTTTATACAACAGTTCGACAGCATAATTGTGTATATAAAAAAGAAAATCAGGCACGGAAAGTCTCAAAATATTTTTGTACGAGGAACTACTTTCTTCCGCCATTCATTCACATCTGCAGCTGATGTCAGAACTGCAGAAACTGTTGCTAATTGACAAAGTCACTTTAGTGCTAATGTTTGAATGATTTTCTAGCATAATGTCTAAAATGATTACAAAAAAGCTGGTTTTGCTCACATTTTAAGATAAGGCTGAAAGGCATAAAATGCCATCAGTCTACAGAGATCAGGATTTTTTCTGTTGCAATCGGAAGATCACAAAAATGTATCCTGAAAAAGTCTAAGCAAAGCAAACACTACCAGATTACTATGGTATAAATACAGCACTACAACAAACAAGAGAGAGATTAACTTAGAAAGAAACTAACCTGTTTTATAATGATTTGACCAACTGTAGTTTGAAAATTGCGCTGTGTTTTTCTCTCCTAAGGACTTATTATGCTCTTCCTGATGCCATCTTGTTGTGGAACGTCAACTGCTTTGCTCTGCTCCATATGACAGATGATGGCCACCGATGCGCTAAATCACCAAAATTCTAAATAAAAAAAAAAAATTCATTAATAAGCACTATTTTTATAAATAAACTGCATAGTTGCAATCTAAACAACTATGTTCTCACCTAAAAAGCCTCAAAAGTACATTATGTTCTCCAACAGCAGCAATATTTGTCAAAAGTAGTGAGTCTATTGATCTGCCGTCACTGTATGTATCTGTTGTATGTGGGCGGAGTAATGCAAAGGGGTGAAGAGACTGTAAAAGTGCTGGTATTGCATGACTGTCAGCCAATCAAATTTAAAGCTTTAGGTACCAAAAAGAACTGTTGTGCTTGCGTGTGTGGTTGTGTGTATATATGTGTGTGTGTGTGTGTGTGTGTGTGTGTGTATGTGTGTATATATATATATATATATATATATATATATATATATATATATATATATATATACATACATATACATATATATATATATATATATATATATATATATATATATATATATATATATATATATATATATATATATATATATATATATATATATACATACATATATATATATATATATATATACATACATATATATATACATACATATATACATACATACATATATACATATATACACACATACATATATACAAAATTTAATTTTCAATTTTAATTTTCTAATTTTTTTTTTCAATCTTTATATTTTTTAAGGAATATTTAAAACAACAATAATTTTATGACCCATTAAAAGGCTCTATTTAAAGATCAAAGTGCAGCCCTAAAATGTGAATATATTTTATGCAATGCATCTTGCTATTTTAATTTATTTAAAATGTTAAAACTTCTTTTTCATCCATATATTTAGATAATTCTGAATGAATATGTCTTTTCAGGCTTAAAACTGATGTTTATGATGATGATTATGATGAAACATTAGTTGATCCACATTTCACTTTAACAAAACACATTTGAAGCATGGCATTTTAAAAGCGCTTGAAGGAAATAAAATGACTTTTAAAAATACAACTTAGTCCAAACACCAAAAAATGAATCTTACCCAGATGAAGAAGACGGACAAACAATGTACATTTAGATGAAATTTCACCTGAACCAATCTCTGACATCAAGGTATCCTAATTCCACCTAATTGTTGAGAAACAAAGCTATAAATAATATCCGACACCCAAGCCAAAATAAAGCTTCTGATTGGTTCTAGCCTTGACAGACGAACATAAATTTTGATTTGCAGCGAAAAACCCCGTCCTTTAATAATCCTATCTGTTTTAATCGCAAAGAGGGACAGATTCATGGATAATGCAATTGCTTATGAAATAAAAGCCCCTCCACGCGCAGACTGGAGATTTAGAGCATGATTTTGATAGCGTGACTCCTCTAACCTTGATGTTGGATGCACCGATCGCGTACAACAAACTTTTTCTCATATGTTATGGCGTGCAGAGAATTATAGGTCAATTTAGGCTCGGTCAGTGAGACGACCCTCATCAACAACCTCTGTTCCACCATCCCTCCCGCTTTAGACGTTGACCTTTGCGATTTTTCTTGCAAGGGGAGCAGACTCTACATTGCGGTGATGTGTGCTGGTAGTGTGGTCAGTGCTCATGTTGTGCTGGATGGCCACTCATGTGTAGTGATGCTTGCAGGACCCATCCTGTGACTCTGGGGCATATGGTCTCTACTGGCCATTTCCCTGGAGCATTATTGCAATGCTGATTTACTACCAGTGAAGGACAATCATCAGAGACCAAATTACACCCCAATCATGGTGCGAGAGTGTTTGTTCATGGTCTTTAGCTTAACGCAATGGAGGGTGAAAACTTCTATAGACAATCAATTACCTTATAATTGGTATGGTTTAAGCTACCGGTCCATAATGTTTGTAGCTCGTTTTGAAGTATGCGCAATGTGTCGGACATGCAAACACATACAAGCTGGGCAAATGCGTCCCAAGTTGGCCATATTTGTCTGTGGTCGTGCTGACAGCTTTTGACATACTGCAGCGCATTTAAGAAATGGGATTCTGTTTGGAAGCGAGGAGCACTCATCTTAAACATTAAAGGTAATAGATCTCCAGGGTGAGATTTTTATCGACATTTCTCATTACCAACCTATTGGTGTTTATAGCGTCGGTCATAAATGGCTCCCTGTGGTGCTGTGTTTTATGAAGAGATCAGCTGTCAGGGTATAAGCGCTCAAATCTCTGCAGGACTCAATGACACTGGTCAGGTTTAAATGACCTGAGATAGGAGAAAAAGAAAGACAGAGAGAGTGAGTGAGGACAAAGCTAGTCAGAAACTCTAGTCATCAGTCTTTTTCTTATTTGTGTATGTATTTATTACATTTCTAATAGCATTTTTGTGTATTTATGTATACATGGATTATAACCAGTATACTATTCATAGTTTATAAAATGTGCAATGCTTTGCAATACTTGACACGTCATGGCAGTAAAGCTCATTTTTGTTTACTTTATGTTGCTATACCGACATCAAAATCTAAGGGTAACAAGGTCTTTTCAGTGGATGCCCTCCGACTATAGAGCCCTCTTATAAATGTATTAAATTGTCCTTAACTGTGAATGCTTTAAGTCTTGATCGAAGTCATACCTTGTTAGTAGAGCAATCAGAGTCAATAAGAGGGATCAGGTTTTTAATGCTTCAAATAAATAAATAAAATAAAAATAGAAAATAAATTAAAAAAATCAAAAAATGTTAATGATTAATAACACACACACACACACACACACACACACACACACACACACACACACACACACACACACACACACACACGCACGCAGACAATCAGAAATAATTAAACCCCTTTTGATTTTTTTTCTTCCTTTTTTTATATTTCTTAAATGATGTTTAACAGATCAAGGAAATTCTCACAGTTTGTCTGATAATATTTTTTCTTTTGGAGAAATCTTTTTTTTTTATTTCACCAATAATACAATTTTTTAATAATAAAATTTTTTTTTAGGTCAATATAATTTGCCCCATTAAGCAATATTTTTTTAATCTAAAGAACAAACCACTGTTATAAAATAACTTGCCTAATTACCATGCCTAGTTAACCTAATTAACCTAGTTAAGCCTTTAAAATGTCACTATAAGATATGTAGAAGTGCCTTGAAAATTATCTAGTCAAATATTATTTACGGTCATCATGGCAAAGATAAAAGAAATCAGTTATTAGAAATGAGTTATTAAAACTATTATGTTTAGAAATGTTTTGAAAAATCTGCTCTCCATTAAACAGAAATTGGGGAAAAAAATAAACAGGGGGGCAAATAATTCAGGTGGGTTAACAATTCTGATTGCACCTGTATATAAGAACACTACTAATTTAATCAGGTTTAGGGTTAAAAAAAATAATGGTTTATGTCAGAAAAAAAAAGTTTTTATTACCGAATAATATTTCTGCTATTAATTGAAATAATCCATTGAGAATTTTATTTGCACAAAGAATCTGACTGCAGCCAGTGCTCCACACAGAGATATGATCTCACAATTTATTTTTCTAATTCATGAAACGTAGATTAAGAAACTGTTCACAGTGAGGATAAAGTTGCTCAGACAAATACCTGTATAATATTCCTCCTTAATAAAATATTACAAAATGGGCCAAATTATGCTATAATTAAAATGCTGAAAGACAAAGTGCATGCTGTAATTGTAATTAATCTGTTGACTGTGTTAATGGCTAGCAAATGGGACTTCCATAACAATTTCTTACTCAAATTGTTTATCAAAATTAATGTACATAAAAGTGTAGCAACAATTCACAGAACATTAGAATAAACCTAAACTAATACAAGCTTTAAAATAGGACATCTCAATTTAATTTAGGAAAAGTTAAATAAGTTAAATGCCCACTTTAGAAAAACATAACCATGGGTTTATTATAGTACAAGTGTAGTAATGATGATGTTTTGGCAGATTTATTACCATAACCGCAAGTTTACTGCATATACTATGGTTAGCTATGGTGTCAAAGTCATGCATACTTTTGGTTTAGCTACAGAAACATATTTGTGGTAAAACATTTCCTTTATCAAACTGTTATCAAAAATATTGTATCGTGTTGTTAACAGTACTAAACACAGACATAGATTACAACATATAACGCTAATTAACTCCCGTCACAGTTTCAGTAATTGTGTTTGTTGTTAAGAGGTCGCTAGGAGGTCTAACTGTACTGCCTTGAAAGAAAAAAAGGTTAGTTCAAATAGCAAACCTTAAAATAGGCAGCAGCAGTGACAGCATTACTTACCTTTGTAAACAGCACTAATGAGAAGAGTCCGTATCACGTTACCCTTGCCAGTGTGGCTCTTTTGTAGACATTGATCAGCCAATCAGCGCTCGCTGAGAGAAGCACAACATAAAACATCGCGAGAACTCCAAGGACAGAGAGATTCAGCGAGAGGAACTGAAACACCGGCGAGCCAGGACCAAATTTTCACTGTATCTGCGGATCCGCTGGACAAAGCGAAAGGGTTTCATGCTCTTCAGACCGCATATAAACATCACAGGTAAATGAAATCTCCATTTGTTGTTGTGAAATAACGCGAAACGGGTTTTCACAGGCTGTAATTGAGAAGTGGGATGACGTCACCGCAGCCGCTGCTTTCTTTTAGTCCGTAAATGTTTAAACGTGTTCGGCGTAAATGAACCGTTACATTATAAATGATACAGTATCGGCTAAAATTAACCACCACAGGGCTCACTCTGTTAGACTGAGCTTTACACTGTACACAATACGACTGTGTGTGGGCTTAGGTGATGTTCTGTTCATGATCTGCTTATTGCATTAGTGTAATTCTGCCACCTAACGTTATTGATATTCATCTGTTTTGTGTGCAGCTTGGTGGAGGTATGACATTAACCAGGGGCTCCTTCACTTATTCCAGTGGAGAAGAATATACCGGAGAATGGAAGGAAGGCAAGACATTTCTGAATCACTTTGCATTGCTTTTGAATGATCATTTTTAATAAATGGAGCAGGTTGTCACATGGTTTCACATATGCACATAAAGGCTATAAATTATGGAATTAGTTTACATTAAACATTACTGTCAGATACACAAACACACACACACGCGCATATATATATATATATATATATATATATATATATATATATATATACACACACACACATACACATACACACACACACACACACACACACACACACACACACACACACACACACACACACACACACACACACACACACACAGTTGAAGTCAGAACTATGTCTGAATATGTCTGAAGTCTGAATTATTAGCCCCATTTATTTTTTTACCCAATTTCTGTTTAACAGAGAGATATTTTTCAACACATTTCTAAATATTATCGCTTTAATAACTAATTTCTAATAACTGATTTATTTTATCTTTGCCATGATGACAGTACATAATACTTTACTGGATATTTTTATATCTATCAACATATTCGTTAGACTATCGAAAAAACATATAGCTTAAAGGGGTTAATAATTTTGACCTTAAAAATTAAAAACTGCTTTCATTCTAGCTGAAATAAAAAATATAAGACTTACTCCTGAAGAAAAAATAATATCAGATATACTGTGAAAATTTCCTTGCTCTGTTAAACATCATTTGGAAAAAATTTAAAAAGAAAAAATCTAAAGGGGATAATAATTCTGACTTCAACTATATATATATAGCAAACTATTAGACAAAGTTGCAATTTGGTGTTAATAAAATTACAAAAGTCATTTTTTATGCAGAGAAAGCAAAGTACCTATTTTGTTTCAAATATATGTTGTAAATAAAATTATATTAATATTTTTTTTTTTGTTTGTTTTAAAAGGTTTTTGTTGAGATATTCATTGCATTGCATTGCACAGCATTACAGTAAATATTACATCTCTATTTTTTTTGCAAAAATAAATAATTAATAAAAAATTATTTAAAAATAAATAAATAATTTGTAAACCCAGAATACACTTTTCAAAAAACACAAAATGCTTAACCCCTAAACCCCCCACCCCTGGGACTAAAGCTTATGCAGTAATGTTGGTGTGACCTTCACCATGTGGGTTTTTAACCTACGCTTTCAAGATAGAGGAGAAGAGGAGACCAAATATTGTCAATTTGTTTTCAATTTCTTTGCCATAAGAAATCTGATTATTTCCAAATATGCTAATTTAGGTAATTCTTCCAGCCAAGATCTAAATGATGAGGATTGTGTTGATTTCCAAAACCTTACCACTAGCTTCTTTGCCACAATAAGGCTGTAAGACAACAGTTGTTTTTGAGAATCCTGGAGTGATCTAGTTTTGTCTGAAATTCCGAATATGACCAAAAGTGGGTTGAAAACTGTTTCACAGTGTAAAATTTTAGATAGAGTTTTAAATATTTCAGCCTAGAATAGGATCGACACAGAGTATAACTATGTAAGGAAGTGGCTAACTCCATCTTGCATTTATCACAGAATAAATCTACATTTTTAAAATGGGTGAAAATATGTTCCATGGTCATTCAGTATAACAGATGTATTTATGTAAAAATAAACAACACACTTATTTTGACTTGCACTAATAATAAGTGATAAATAATATATTTTACATTATTTTAATTGATTAAACGTGTTGGTAACAAGTGGGTTAAACCTTTGGGGTTGGGTTAAAATTTTTTATGTCTTTTAATGTCATTAATTCATTTGTGTTTTAAATAAGCACAAAAATACTTTTTTTGTATATTATTGCTACTCTAAAATGCAGTTTTAGTATTTTTGGGATGGGTGAAAATCCCATTTTTAAATGGGTGAAAATATGTTCCATGGTCATTCAGTATAACAGATGTATTTATGTAAAAATAAACAACACACTTATTTTGACTTGCACTAATAATAAGTGATAAATAATACATTTTACATTATTTTAATTTATTAAACGTGTTGGTAACAAGTGGGTTAAACCTTTGG
Organism: Danio rerio; assembly: GCF_052040795.2. NCBI lineage: Eukaryota > Metazoa > Chordata > Actinopteri > Cypriniformes > Danionidae > Danio > Danio rerio. The sequence goes on along the minus strand of NC_141033.1, from coordinate 43,382,936 downwards.
AGTTGGGTTAAAAAAATGTTTGTCTTTTAATATGTCATAGATTCATTTGTGTTTTAAATAAGCACAAAAATACTTTTTTTGTATATTATTGTTACTCTAAATTGCAGTTTTAGTATTTTTGGGAGATTTTCATTATTTTCGTTTAAAAAGGAAATTAAAAGGACTTAACAACAATAACAAAAAATGGTAAAGAGATGTAAAATCAGTTTAAAATTAGTCCTTTACAGAATAAAACAAAGATTATGTTTACTAAAATTCATGAACAAGTAAATTGTCATTTTTAAAAAGTTAAAGATTTACCTGTCAAATATTCACAGCAGAAGAAGATTTGACAGCTTGCCCCAGGGGCTTGACATATATTAACATGTTTTAAAGAATGTTAATTTCTTCTCTCATTGTTGTGGAAATTGTGGTCTTGAGATGGTTAATGATCCAAACTGCTTATGCATTAGATGCAGGGGTGATCTCAAGTAATGTTGACAAATCTAATTATCATAGCTGTTAACACAAAAGCAGAGTGTCTGTATAATTAGTGTACTGCATGATCAAAGCTCAGTGTTCAATGATGTGTCTTGCTGTGCAGGTCGGAGGCACGGTAAAGGCGAGCTGAAGTTTGCTGATGGCACCTGTTATAAAGGTCACTTTGAGAACGGCTTGTTTCATGGATCAGGGGTGTTAGTCTTTCCTGATGGATCCAGGTGAGTGAAAATACTTACCTGCTTAAGCTGAGATGAACATTTTGGCAGTGATACTGTGAGACAAGTTAGGTGAAAAACATCACCATTTGTGATCAACAGGTACGAGGGGGAATTCGCTCAAGGAAAATTTCAAGGAGTCGGAATCTTCAGCCGGTTTGACGGGATGAAATTTGAAGGGGAATTCAAAAGTGGCCGCGTAGAGGGACATGGTAAAGTCGTTTGATGACACAGTTACTGTACATTTGCATGCATCCAAAATTGTCTTTATAATCTATTTTACAGTTTATAATCAGTTTACGATTATCATTAACCTGCAGGCTGCACCCCATTTCACCCCAAACAGTGACACCTTAGTGAATATTAATTAATATTAATGAATATTACACCTGCTCAATGAAAATCAGATGATTCACTACATTAATAAATCTGACATAACTTGATCAGAAATCTAAAAAGGGGAGAAAAAGAGTAGGGTGAATGAAAAGTAGACATCAATAGCAGCAGATAACACTGCAAAGCTTAACAGCACCATCGTGGTCTAGTGGTTAGTACATTACACTTTGACGCAGGCGACCCGAGTTCGAACCTCACCAGAATATATGTTTTTTTTTTCAGTGTTAAAACATAAAATACTGCTTGGGTTACTTATGTAGGGGTGCATTTTTTTTTTTGTGTGATGACCGTTACAAAGGACTGGATATCTATAAAGAATTAATCTCATTATTTATGAAAAACATTAAAAGTTCTAATGCAGCTGTGTCCTTGAAAAAGACGTGTTAGTGTCATTTGAAACTGAATTGGAAATGACGTTATTTTAATATAGTCAGTCGTCGACTGAGGTGGGCCGGTCTAAGGCTTGAAACTCCAGAGCTAAAAAGGAGTCCCACTCCGGCCCTGGTAAGGTGCATCAATAAATATTGTACAAATAAAGAATTCTCAATATGTTTATAAATAAATGCATGTTTTGTATTTTTATATTAGCTCACATGCTGAAAAAGTGTGGGCAACTTTGCGCTACAGAGTTAAAAAACAAAAGGCCTATAAATAGGCGCAGGATGTTCAATGTTGTAGGCCAGATTACCATGTCAAAATGTTCATATATTATAATAAATCGGCTAATTCTTCAAGCGTTTGGTGCTGTGATGCACAACAATCTGAATATTTTTAAAAGACTCTAAAAAGTTTAAATAAGAAATAATTATTCACAGTATTTTGCTCATTATCATGACATTGAATGATTGAATATTGCCATATGTCTAGCAAAAAAATTATAGATGTATGAAGATTGACAGAATGAATAAATATAGTCTTCCTTACTTCACACAGGGCTGCTGACATTCCCAGATGGTTCCCACGGTGCTCCGCGAAATGAGGGAATGTTTGAGAACAACAAGCTCCTGAAACGGGAAAAGTGTCAGGCTGTGGTGCAGAGAGCCAAAAACTCAGCGTCTACCGCCCGCGGCCTCTCAGTATGACAAACTGACCTCAGCGAGAACACTCCGACAAACTGCGCCTTTCAGACATTAGGGACCGCACCGTCACGAGGAAAAAGAGCAAAGCTGATTCAGGGGTGATTTCTGCCTTCACCAGATAATACACCAGGCCCATCAGACCCTCAGGGACGGATGAACACGTTTCCATTCCTCACGTCTCCACTTCACTCATGCTGTTGCTCTGCCTTGGTTTCCTCTGTGTCTTAAAAACATCACAAAGTTTTGTGTGTTTGTTATGAAGGCATGGGTAAAAAAAAGAGACAAAAAAGTCAACATTGGACAACCCAGGCTCATTGGAGATACGTGCACAGGGCTACATTTTTGGGAACCTCAAAATATGTGCCCATGGCTATGTTTTTTAGCAGTTTTTGTTTTCACAAGTCCACTAGAGCAATGTGTCCCAACCCTGTTCCTAAAGGCACACCAACGGTACATATTTTGGATGTCTCCCTTATCTGACCCAATTGTTTCAGGTTTTAGAGTCTCTTCTAATGTTCTGATGAGTTGATTCAGGTGTGTTTGATTTAGGGAAAGGTTGAAAATGTGTTCTGTTGGTGTGCAACAGGTAGGGAAACAGTGCACTAGAGGACGATGTGCACATTTTCAAATACGTTAATGGGCAACATTTTCTCATATGTTACCTTTTCGTATTTCTACCAGCGGATGCAGTGTATATTTCTGCGAATCTCAACGTCCTTCTTGTGCCATTAGGGAACTTTGTTGTGATTTCATATATCAGCTTGCTATCGATTGACCCAACCAACCCTTTCAAAAGCAAAATAGAAGAGAAAAGCTGTCATAGCCACATGCTTTTAACACAATTTTACACAGTTGTTTTACCTGGTTTCTGGGACCATCCTTGGCCACACTTGAATCCTGGCCCACTTCACGTCTTAAGTCCGACACCATATGATTTAAGCTACCGAGCAAACTGCTCACGGCAGAAAAGACTTCTATATTAATGTAAGCAGAAAGGCTGATTGACCCTTTCAGCTGGGTCCACAGCATGAACCTTCGCTGACTGCACGCGCACAGCCAATACCCGTGAAGGCTTTTATACTTGACATGCTCGTTGTACTATTATTTGTAACAACAGGGGGCGACTTATGACAAAACAGTAGTAAAGAAAACGTCAGTGAGTGGATCTCCTATATGAATTTAACTATAAATAAAATAAATAAGTTGTGAATAATTTGGAATAGAGGTCTGCATTTCTGCGGTGTACCGCGGGACCAGACCAGATTTCTTGCGGCACGGGAATGAATTTCCAAATAAAGCACAGGAGCGTTGGTTAACTGGTGTAATTTTCGATGGGAGCGGGCTGTCTAACATCGCTTCCGACTCCCGAGCGAGCGAGCACGCGTATTTATGTGTGTGAACGAGAGAGCGTGATGCTGTGTTTAGCTTGTTTGTTACTGTCTATGTGTGCGTGTGTGAATGAGAGAGAGAGCTTTGTGCTGTCTGCGCGTGTGTGTGTGTGTGTGTGTGCGCGCACACGTGTATGTGTGTGTGTGTATGTGTGTGAATGAGAAAGAGCGTGATGCTGTCTGTGTGTGTGTTTCACTTGCTTGGTGCTGTGTGTCTATGTGTGTCTGTGTGTGTTATACAGACAGCTTGTTATAGGCTGTCTGGACTCTGTATAGCTGAGTGGTTTTCGGTTTTGTTCTCCCCCTCCGCCGTTAGCGGGAACGGGCACGGTGGGTAGAAAACGAGGCGGGTCGGGCAGCGGGACAACAAATGGTGAATATAAGTGGGAGCGGTCGGGTTCGGACTAAAACCTGGCGGGAGAGAGATGCAAAATTTAATCCTGCGAAGATCTCTAATTTGGAAGACAATCGTAAAAATGTTTGCTTTTAATACAGTTGTTCAAATGACTAAGTCACGCTACATTTTCTATACCCAAAGCTAACTGCGTACTTAATGCAAAACCATTCATACAAAAAATAAAGCATTGTTAACTGTAAAAATTGTTGGACAACCTGTGCACAAAATATTTGCAATGTTTTCCATCAAAGCTTCAAAAGGGCACATTTCACATTGCATCGGGCAGTTGTTTCGGATTTCTAAAGGTGTTGTTTGTGTAAATTTCCAAGCTCGGCTCCAAGTCGTGCATCTTTTTAAGCAAAGCCATGAACAAAATTACAAAAACAAAGTTGTGCACTCCGCCAGCTAAAATCATGCCGTGCACACCCAACTTCCGTCAACACCGCAATGACATCACATTCGTAAACTAGTCGACACGTTGAGTATAAACCAAACTTTAGCAGTAGTGCGAAAAGGAACAGAAGTTGTCAGCAGCATCATAATGCACTGTAATCATTTTACGCTCAAAATGCAGCAAGAAATTGCTCAAAATATTTCACAGTTTTCAAAAATGTAGGCCTGGGCACATATCTCCAATGACATTGCAAGTATTGCTACCTGATCTCACAAGGAAACGTAACTATTTTACGTTTTATCAGTTTAGTGACTAATTCGTGCAAATTTGTACGAGTTCAGTAGTACGAAAATGTACGATTTTAAAAAGGAGGCATGGCACCAAACACCACCCCTAAACCCAACTGTCATTGGGGCATAAGAAAATCTTACTAAATTGTATAAGACCGTACAAATTCATGCAAACTAGCCACTAAATCAACAAGTTATGAATTGCTGTGAGATCATGTTGTGTATTGAGTTGCTGAAACATGGTCAGATGATGAAGATCTTTGGTAAATGGACTGAATTTGCCTTTGTGAGTATGCGATTGTATCACTTGTCGTTGTGTGTTACAAATCAACGTTTTCTTTATTGCACATTTGCCTTAGTTATTGCATTTAAAGTCAATATTGCTGGATTAAAATCTCGTTATCGACGTTGAACACCGGTGACCTTTTCAGCAACTTGTCTTAATTTTAGATTTATTTGTTTATATAAAATGTGTCTATGTATGATTTATTAACACATTATATGGGTATTGTGGAATATTGCGTTTGGGTGTATTGTACAGAAAACTACTTTGAGATTATTTAAATTGTATTGTCACTTCAGATGTTTAATGACTGGTTTAAGTTTACATTTGTTTTTTGAACTGACTGCTAATGGTTCACTGTTCACATCATCCGCAGTGTCAGACAAAAGCCTTAGTCACTATCATCTAAAACTTACTGACACCAAATAGCATTTTGCACTGTTATTTATTTGAGCAGAGAATGGAAAGACTGATAAAGTGAAATAAAAGTTGGAAAACACACCAATTAATCAGCATTTTTTTTTGTCTTTTATAAGGTTCAAATATGCAAAAATCAAATAAGACATTACTGTTTTTTAATTTTTTTGGATTATTAGAATATATGTTCAATACGAGGATTGCCAACAATTCCAAATGTGATCAATACAAAGTTGTATTTTTGAACTGTTGTTTGTTCCCTATAAACTTAAAATTAGAGAGCATACTGCTGACATATTGTGTTCCCTTCAAATTGTCATTGCATTACACATTATTACAAACCTTTTTTTCTTCTTCTTGGTGTTAAAAGCTATTTAAAAGGTCATACATACAGAATCTGGATAAAACCTTTAATATACTGGTAAAAATGTTTGCACTTAAAATTTAGGCAACTTGCTTCACATCTTTTAACCACTCCTGTCAGCCAAGACCAGGAAACTGAGGCTACAAGTCACACTGGCTCACCCAAATTGAACAATAGACGATTGGAAAAAAACGTTGCCTGCTCTGATGAGTCTGGATTTTTGCTATGACATTTGGATGGTAGAGTCGGAATTTGGCATCAACAACATGAAAGAACAACAACATCCCCCCTTGTATCAATGGTTCAGTCTGGTGGTGGAGGTGTAATGGTGTGGGGGATATTTTCTTGGCACACTTTGGGCCCATTAGTACCAATTGAGCATCATGTCAACACCACAATTTACCTGAGTATTGTTGCTGACCATGTCCATCCCTTTTTGACCACAGTGTACTCATCTTCTGATGGCTACTTTCAGCAAGATAACGCACCATGTCATAAAGTGTGAATCATCTCAGACTGGTTTCTTGAACATGACAATGAGTTCACTGTACAAAAATGGCCTCCACAGTCACCAGTTCTCAATCCAATAGAGCACCTTTGGGGTGTGGTGGAATGGGAGATTTACATGGATGTGTAGCCAACAAATCCGCATAAACTGTGGGATGCTATCATGTCAATATGGACCAAAATCTCTGAGGAATATTTCCAGTACCTCGCTGAATCTATGCCACGAAGAATAAGGCAGTTCTGAAGGCAAAAAGGGGTCCAACCCAGTACTAGTAAGGTGTACCTAATAAAGTGGCCGCTGAGTGTATGTATCCTGTTATATTATCATAAATATTGGCAGGGCGCTTGTCCAGTTCTCCAGCTGCTCAGTGAAACCACTGCAGTGTGTGACTATAGCTTTCTAATCAGAGAACAACTGATGTTTTTATCAGGGCAACCCTTCATGACACCAGGCCAAAAGATCAGGGTTACATCTAATACAGCAGAAAAACACACACTACAAAGATAAAAGGGCTGGATTGTTCATTCACAATCACAATGTACATTGAGGCTAATGTTTGCTTTGGGTCTCTTTTTGTTGGGCGATCATTATATAATAGGCACAGATTATGTATCAGGAAACTATGCGCTGCAGTGAGTCTGTACTGGCACAGCAAACCACTGACACAACTATAACATTAAACATGATTCATATCAAAATTATGCGATGAACAACATGCACTGCATATGCGAGAAGCAAATATTTAACAGTTCTTACTAAAGGCTTGTACAGAACAGAGCAATTTGGGTTCCTCAAATAACCTATTAGTAAACATTTCTTAAAAGAACTATTTTTGGTAAAATGGTTTTAGTTTAAGTACCAATTCTCACTGTTAAGTAGTAGCTTATTACTGGCCTGTTATTAAAATATTGGCTGTTTATTAGTACTTCCAAAGTGCATGTTCTGAAAGCTAGCTACTATGGCACCTTAATAAATATTATTAAGCAGCAATTTAGGAGTTCCTTAAGTTTAATAACATTATAATATTAGAAAAAAGATTTGAAAAAACCCTAAAAGAAATTGTGAACCCCCTTTTTTATTAACATAAAGATAATTTTGGAAATATAAGACTAGAAAGTACATAAAAATGCTAATATATGATAATACCTTTATTTTTAAGAGCCAATATTCTCTTAGTGCCAAGGGCCTTAACATGGAACTATTAGGATATAATGCACTAACCACATGTTCTTAGGTTACACTTAAATAGTGTATAATTATACATGCAACATTAATATACAATAATAAGCATACTGAATTATTCACCAGTTGAAATATTTATAATACTGTAAATTATTAGATCATCTGAACTAAAACAAATCATATCTACAGTATATTTACATTTGAGTTGAAAGCAAAATTATTAGCCGCCCCTGTGACATTTTTATTATTTTTTTCTTTTCTTTTATTTCCCAAGTGTTGTTTAACAGAGCAAGGAAATGATCACAGTATTCTATAACATCTTTTCTAAAGTAAGTCTTAAACTAAAGGTGCAATATGTAAGTTTGACCCCAAGTGGTTGAAGTAGGTATTGCATTATTAGATGAAAACACATGCAAGCGCAGTTTGCTAGATTGAGACACTGAGCTCTGAAGTGTGAGGAAAAGTTAGTGTTATTTTCCCTACCCAAAGATGAGGCTGTGAAGTGTCAGAGGTTGAAGTTTATTTTTGCAAAAATACCTCAACATCATAGCCCCAGCCTTGTGCTGTGTTCCCATTATTTTTCTGACTAGTGCTTCAGCAATCTACAAGCTTACAACAGGAGATTCGTCAGCTCTTTGTTAAAGGAAGGATCAGAAAAGACTTTTCATGCATGGGACTTTGTCAGAGCTTGACAGGAACTTCACAGTACACATTTCATGGATCAGTTTCTTCCTCCATTTCACAAGTGTAAGTAAGTGTGATTGAAATGGTTGCCTCCTTGTTTTCTTTAGCTTTCAAATGATGTATTTATTTGTGTTTTGTCACTTGTAAATACTCGACGCGGCTTGTACTGCCACTATGTTTACAGATTTAAATGCATTGGAAAGCTCACGATCCAGCCGTTTGTCGTAGCTATGTCCACCATCAACTGTTTCTACACGTGCAGTGGTCAGGTTTCAAATTAGTTCAGCCTTTGCCACTGTGTGGATTGATACTGAATGTGTGTTACTGTTTTAACTTATGGTTAAGAATAGAGCAATATGCTGGTGTTAAACTGCATTGGTTTAATGCACTTCTGCATTGGGCTCACACATACACTCTGCACTCTGACTACTTCAACAATGTTGATAAGCCATGGTGGGCATTTCTCTCACGTCCTCTTTCTCTTCATGTCTTACGCTGACCAATCGAAATAGACTGTGTAATTGGACCAATCAGCGCAGATTAGCATCACGCTAAGGAGGGATTCGAGAACAAATGAATTGGTGAACCAATCATATGGGAGTTGCTGGGATAATTAGGCAAAAATAAATGCATATTATAAGACAATGAAAGTGTTTTTTGGCCTTGCATGTATATCAGCCTGTTGTTGGAGACCCCCACAAGCAAAATATGACCCTCTATAATGCAAAATAGGAGCTCTTCAAATCATGTTCTAAATAAAAAGCATCGGCACGCAATAGATGGAATATTTTAATTAAAAAAAAGAGTTTTTGTCGTAACCAACACCTGGGTTTCATATTTTAGAAATGGTTTCTATTTTTTTGCAGCTGAACAACAAAAAAACTTGATAACAATGGTCACCTCAGGTACACCTCATGTGCTTTATTCAGTGTTACATGCTTAACAATGTGAGTTTGAATGCCATTTTACATGACTTTTATTGCCTTACTACTGAAAGCAGCAGTAGATAGTTCACCTCAGATCTTAAAAAATAAAGCAAACTTTAGAACTGTGAAATAATGTAAACCAACACATATCAGTGATTCAGCATCTACGTTTGATAATGTTAAAGAGGTTTAATATGTATTAATTCGATTTACATTTCTGTCATGTTTCGTCTGGTGCAAACAGCCCAACTGATTATCACTGCAAACCTTGTCATGTAGCGTGTTGTTAGGACATGTGGTTACAATGTAACCTGCTCACCTAATGTTCACGTTCACAATATTTATATTATTTGCTAATTAATAACCTCATGTGGAACTCTGAATCTGCATCTCATTTCAGAGTCTGCTCCTATCCACCAGGGGTCACATTTTGGTCATGGACTTTGAGAGCCATTCTGAACTAATGAATGAAATATGTGGTTTTCCAAAAAGGCAACCCTGGGTGCTGAAATAAAATTGGCTAAAGTGGCAGTGGGTGGGTTAAAAGAATCACATAACAGACATGTTCAAAGCAAAATAACTGACTATAGCATTGTTTTTCAGATAAACAAGAATGCCCACTTAGCATGTTTCTGAAATATCTGCAAACATATAATGGTACCTTTATGCTTTAGTAGAGTCAAAAACTTACATACAGCACCTTTAAGTCTTATAACCTAATGAACCTAGTTAAGCCTTTGCAAATCAAGCTGAGAACAACAATCTTGCAAAATAACTAGTAAAATATTATGTACAGTCATCAAAAGAAATAAGTTATTAGAAATTTGTGGGGGGGGGGGGGTGTTAAACAGCACAAAATTGCACAGACGGGCTATTCATTTTGACTTCAACTGTATATAACAATCATTTGCATCCTGGTTCTATTTGTATACTGATGAGACCTGTTCAACACTAATGGAGCCAGAAAGTAAACAGTTACTCAGACAGAGCTGGTGTTGTTCTTTGTCAGTGCACCTGCTCACTGAAACTCTGATAAATCCAGTGCATCCCCAAGTGTTTGTCAGGCCAGACCAACCTCCTTCATCTGCTCCAGCTTCTCCAGTGTCTCTTTAGTGTCAAACTGCCATTGTTTCACTTGTTCAGTGGCTGTAATGCCCCCCTGAAACACATGCATGAAGAGTTTATACAGTATGTGGATTACAAAGAGCAATCTTAAGTATCTCATATTTTAAACTGGGATACTACGCAAGGTTCCCACTTTAACATTGACATTTAGTCAATTAGCAGACGATTTTGTCCAAAGCAACTTAAAATTGAGGAGGCATTCAGGGATTCAATAAGAAGAGATAATACACACAAGAAGTGCGAGCTATATAAAGTAACTTGTTTGTTCTCAGAGAATTTAGTGCTAGAGTAAGCTTTTTTATATGGGGGGGAGACCACCTTCTATAGGTGGTCTTAGTTTTATTCACCAGAGTTCAGGTGTTCTCGGAAGAGATGGGATTTTAGTTGCTGTTTGAATGATACCAGTGAATCCACAGTCCATGTGGGAATAGGAAGATCATTACACCAGTGTGGAACATGGTTTTAGAAAGTGACTTATAGCCTCTCTGCAATGGCACCACAAGGGGGTGCTCCCACCCTGATTGGAGGGTCCTGGAGGGGACGTGGACCTTCAGGAGAAGGTGAAGGTAGGAAAGTGCACTGCTAGTGGTGCATTTTCATCCAAATGTCAAATTTCCTGACTTTCCCTGATTAACAAACTAAATTTCCAAGACTTAAAAATGAAAGATGAACAGGACGCTGATGTGTTTTGCATAATATAAAAATTGTTTGAGCCTGAATATCATTTTTCATAGCCATTATGAGAGCAACATTAGATAATGTATCTTATCTTTTATATTAAGTAATAAAAAAAAAACAGAGCATCCAGTTTTAAGTGCTCATTTTGTAGTCTTAGCTTTTGATTTCCTGACATGTTTGCTCAGGTTAACATGTATAGCTTGGTGATTGCATTTAACTTAAAGGGATAGCTAAAAATTGCGTTTATCATTAAAGTGACAGGACTAATCGGACTACATTCGCAAATTTCTTACACAGACTGATCATTTTACTTCACGAGATCGCAGCGTGTCTTTAGGAGCCATCACTATTGACTTGGACCCGTTTGTATGTGCTTATTTTTAATCTCAAAAGACTCAAAAGCTTCTTTAATATTCTACTGAAGAAAAACAAAATAGTCACCTATATCTTGGATGACCTGTGGGTGAGTAGATTAACAGGGGGCTTTCATTTTTGGGTGTACTATTCCTTTAAGTGACTTTCAGAAAAAGAAAAAAAAGGTCCCACTTTATATTAAGTGGCCTTAACTAATATATACTTACAAAGGAATTAATAGTTTGTTACAATGTACTTATTGTATTAAATACATGTATTTACTGTGTACTTATGCTTGATTAAATACCTGTATGTAATTACATCTGTAATTAACTTTTGTAATAACATTAGTAAATACACTGTTGACCATCCCTTACACCTTAACCCACCCTTAAACCTACCCATGCCACCAAACCTGTTCATCACCCAACCTCTATCCCAACTCAAAAGCAACACAAGTGTTCTTAAATACATAATAAACACAGTAAGTACATTGTATTTATTTTTTTGATGTAAGTACATAGTAGTTAGGGACACGTAATATAAAGCGGGACCAAAAAAAAAAAAACAGTCTACATGAAACATGTAAACAAATGTGATGAGAAACAAGACAAATTGCAAAATGGCAACGAGCTCAACGTAGTCATGTTGAATCAAGCATTTAATGAGAGAATTTGCTCCGTGACAGAAATGAAGATGGCTTTGGCTTACATCTCGACAATGGAAATGTTCTCATTATCTTGAACGCATCAAAGAAAAGGAAAGGGAATGGTCTCAATTGACAGTGATTTTACCAAACGAATAAGCCAAAAGTACGAAAGTAGCAAAACACATTGCTTCAAACTTTAATTAATCTGTATTTACGGCATGTATGGCTCTGGGTTCAAGACGTTATTATAAGATACCATCATCCTAAATTATTAATTTTTGTGTCTTTTTTTAGGTGAAGGAAAGCGTAGTTTATACAGTGCTTTGTTAATTGCAAAATTCATCTAATACATAAAAAAAATAAAATAAAAAAAAAGAAGCCCCTGGAACTTCTGAAAGAGATCAAGCCTCATCCAGGTAACCTAAAAGTAACTTAAAAGTAACGTTAACACTTTACTTACCATAAAAAGTAATGCAACTAGTTACTTTTTTGGGGAGTGATTCAATATTGTAATGGATTACATTCAAAAGAAACTTCCCCAACACTGTGTATACATCATCTGAAAGTTAATATAAGCTAAAAATAAATAAGCTTTTTATTGATGCTTGGTTTGTGTAGATAAAACAAGAACTATTTCAAAATACTGAACCTGAGAGTTAAAAAAATTTGTTTGAGTAAAAATTGAATTTTGATATATTTACAGCTCTCATCTTCATGGAACATGATCATTACTTTTTTCAAATTCATTCATTCATTTTCTTTCAGCTTAGTATGTTTATTAATCTGGGGTTACCACAGTGGAATGAACTTCCAACTTATCCAGCATATGTTTTACACAGCGGATGCCCTTCCAGCCGCAACCCATTATTGGGAAACATCCATTAACACTCATTCACACACAACACATACACTACAGATAATTTAGCCTACCCAATTCACCAGTACCACATGTCCTTGGACTTGTGTGGGGAAATTTATTCAAATTATTTAATGATTTAAAAAGAAATCTATCATTTTTACCCATGCAATGTATTTTTTTGGTTATTGCCAAAAATATGCCTGTGCAACATAAACACGGGGTAAATCTCGGGGGGTGGGGGAAGGGGACAGAAGGACATGCCCCCCCTTATCCGAGGATTTCTTCAGTTTCTTCCTCCATTTCACAAGTGTAAGTGTGATTAAAATGGTTGCCTCCCTGTTTTCTCTAGCTTGCAAATGATGTATTTAATTGTGTTTTGTTACTTGTAACCGCTTGTACTGTATCTGGTTAACTCTTTTTATTCTCATATCACATCTAAAACTGTCTAACTGGTGTTAAACTGCATTGCTTTAATGCACTCCAGCATTGAACTCACACACACACTCTGACTACCTCAAAACTGTTAATAAGCCGTGGTGGGCCTTTCTCTCGGTCTCACGCTGAATGCAGTCGACCAATCACAATAGACTGGGTCATCAGACCAATCAGCCCAGATTAGCATCGCACTAAGGAGGTGTTTGGGCACTATGCATCGCTGAACGAATCATATGAGAGTTGTTGGGATAATTAAATGAATTAGGTAAAAATAAATGCATATTAAAAGACAATGAAAATGTTTTTTCACCTTGCATGCATATCAGCCTGTTGTTGGAGACCCACAAAACCAAAAATATGACCCTTTTTAAGGCATAATAGGGGCTCTTTAAGTGTCTTATTAATATGGAGACTTCTGGACACACCCCCATTGTTAACTGTAATTTACCCCCATGAATAAAAGACTGGATATGATGTGATGATAACTAACATTACATCTCAAAATCTGCTAGATAATTATGTAATAATTAACATTACTTGCATCTTAACTGATATGTTCTGCAGTACTTACAGCATTCTTGATCTGCATATCGGCTCCTGCCAGGATGAGCTGTTTGACAATTTTATATCGATTTAATCTGACAGCGTCATGTAGAGCCGTGTCTCCTTCCTTTAACAGACAATTGTTTTTTCAAATGATTAAACTGGATTATAATCTGCATATTTGTTTTGCTCTTGAATTATACATCAGTTACCCAATCCTTGGCATTAATATTGATTCCGTTGTCTAAAAGATGTTGCACCACATCGCTGTGACCCGTTCTTGTGGCCACATGTAAAGGTGAGCTGAGCAGCTGAGTGGCAGATAAAAAGGGATATTATCTGTTACTAAACATGTTTCTTCTTACATATCATGCAGTGTTTCACATAAAAGCATCATTACTTTGTCTCTGACGTTGATGTCTGCTCCTCTGTCCTGAAGAACTGTTAATGCTGAGAGACTTCCACCTCTGCAAGCCCAATGCACAGCCCTGCAGTCCAGCTAAACCAATGACAAAACAGGAGCATAGTTGATAAACAAACCCAACCAAACATGTTTTACTTAAATTAATTAATGCAAAATATTATTACAGTTTAATAAATATACTGAAATAATACTAAATAAAATAAAATAATACAAAATAAACATAAATAATTCAAATATATCATACAAGATAAATTCATACAAAAATAATAAAATGACAAAATTACTGAAATAGTTAAAGGATAGTTATTTTTCACCCTTCTGTTGGAGTTTAGTTTTTTCTTATCTTCTTTAATGTCTTCTTTTAAGTTTAGTAAAAAAAAAATGTGGAACCACTTGAGGGAGAGTAAACAGTGAGTGAATTTTCATTTTTGGGTGAACTATCCCTTTAAAATTAATAATCAATAAATATAACAATTAAAACTATGAACTAAAATATGAATAAAATCCATAACATCTATCCAGTGAAATCCATCCATCTATCTAGTGAAACGGAAAAGCAAAAAACAAAGAAGCACATTACAAGCAGTGCATATTGCAAAAGTGCAAAAAAACAGTTACGGAAATTAATTCACTTTATAAACATTTGTCATGATCTCACCCTGTCTTTAAAATTGATGTCAGCTCCTTTGTCCAGTAATTTTTCCACTATTTTAGTATGATTTTGCAAAGCAGCTCGATGCAGTGCTGTTTTCCTGAACTAAAGCAACAAAACAAAAACAAAACAGAAATGTTCGAGAAATTCATCACCAGGTCAAAGTTACTCTGGCCAACTATTTTCATTTAGTTTTAAACTATTACATCAACTTAAATAAATACAGGCAGGCCCGGCCCTAAGCAATTTAGCACCCTAGGCAAGATTTCAGGTGGCGCCCTGTCACATCGCAGTGAATTCCACTGTATAGTCATAAGAAACTAAATAGCTTTTTGATCGACTACTACAAGCTGGGAAAACGTCAGATAAATATGCCAATGCAATTAACATTAATGCTGAATAGATTTAATATTTATGCATTTGTTTGAGGAAGGAATGATGGGGTAGTTACATTACTATTACTATAACTATTTTCCATAACATCTATGTCCTTCCATAACATTAGCTGACGTCAAAACTAACTGATAGCACTATAGCTATTTATTGATTAGCAATCTGTCCAACGTTGGATGTAAAAAATATGGGACAACAAATAGCTTCAAATTATAGAATATATAGCAAACATTAGAAAATATTGACAACAAAATAAAAGGTTTAGCCTATTAAAATTGATGGCCTATACAGAAATTAAATAAAGCTATAAAATCTACTTCACTTTTAATTGTATTTGCATATTGATTAAAGTCACTATCGTTATTTAGTGAAGAGCAGCAAATGAATCTCTCATTGTGTTTTGTTTAATAACAGAGGTGTTATTGTAAGAATGCACAGATCTATAATGAAGCATTCGACTACTTTAGTAACTGTTTGTGCTCATTTAAGAGAAAATTAGTTGTGTTGAAAATAAAACACGCAGGACGGAGCCCAAAAAAAAAAAACGAAAAAAAAAAAAACTTTTCTGACGGTCCCTTACTAAGACCTCCGCTCCGCTCCCATCCCGGGTGAACGCAGTGGTCGTAATGTTGAGCGGAAAAAAAGAAAAAGACAGCTGTGAAACATAGCTTTGCCTTTTGTAGGAAACACACTTTAGATCTTTTTAGGGTAAAAGGTTTTTGAGTTATTGCCGTCTATCACTGAACGTGTCAGGAATACCGAAAACAAAACCAACTTAACCGCGCTCATTTCTGGCGCCCCCCTGGATGTACAGCACCCTTAGCATTGGCCTATACTGCTTATGCCACGGGCAGGCCCTGAATACAGGTAAATAAAACACCAATGGACAGAACATGTACTACACTAAAACAAAACATTCAAAGATGATTCTTTGGATTTACACATTTTTTTAAGCTAAATGGTGGTAAACAATAAATTTGGGCTGAATTTAAACAAGCAAATTACGTTGAACATTACTAAATTTAATTCATTTGTTTAAATTCAGCCCATATAAATTGTTTGCAATAATTTAGCAGAAATATTTTTCCATGTATAATTTCTGGCATGATGCACCTCATCACAGGTGTTTGGATCTCCCCCATCGTCCAGAAACCTTTCCACTACTTCCATCTTTCCCTGAGCTGCTGCTTTTAAAAACTCCTCTTGCTCCACAGCTCCCTGACAAACACCACAGAGGTTAATTTAGAAGGTTTAAAAAGCAGGTCTTCAGTCTAGTTCAGTTTAGTAATAATCTGTAATATTTACAATATATCCAGTTTTGAATGTCACAGTAATAACTGAACTACAGATGTTTCGTTCTTACAGAAACATTCGTTATGTCTTTGAAAAGTGTTGTCTTGTTCTTAATCTTCTTCTTGGTGCGCAGCTCAATAATGTTCTCTGCGCCTCCTAGATCAACAATCTCACGCCTCAGATCAGAGGAGATCTTCCTCACTCGTTCTTCATCCTGTGTGCACAATCAAAACATCTCTTTGCTGTATACATGGAGTATTTTTACAACAATACACAGCTTATCATTTAAGTAGAAATCATGCTCACATACTGTGCTTGTTATTATGCAATCTAGATAATTTCCTCCAAATAACAATAAATAAAAGTGTCGTACTGCAACTTTACATTAACATCTAGTGTTAGTGTTCAAGTGAACCGGCAAGAAGTTTTGCTGGTTCGAGCCTCGGCTGGGTCAGTTGGCATTTCTGTGTGGAGTTTGCATGTTCTCCCCATGTTTGCGTGGGTTTCCTCCGGGTGCTCCGGTTTCCCCCAATGTCCAAAGACGTGCGCTAAATGCACTCTGTGATTTAAACTGGCCATGTATGGGTGTTTCCCAGTACTGGGTTGAGACCAGAAGGGCATCCGCTAAAAAAATGCCAGAATAGTTGGCAATTCCTACCGCTGTGGTGGGGCCGACGAAAAATTAAAGAACGAATAAATGTGTGCTTTTGGCAGATGCTTTTGTCCAAAGCAATAAATATTTCAAGCGATATATTCTGTTGAATTTACACAATCCCTTGAATCAAAGCAAATAATTTTTTTGGTAGTCCTACGCTCTACTCATTGAGCAACAGAAAGACTAAAAGAAGAAAAATCACATGACTATTAACCAAAAAATTTAATCTCTGTTATTAATTACTCATCCTCATGTCATTCATCCTCATGTCATTCAGATGAAATCTGAGAACTCCCTCATCCTCCATTTACCAAAACAGTTGTTAGATCAGGGGTGACCAAACTTTTTCCTATAAAGGGCCAAAACACAAACTTGATTGAGGATTGTGCATGGGCCAAATATATACTAAAACATTAAATATACGGTATATTAAATTTGCCATGGGTGATTTCCTAATTTACTCTGTAATATTTAACAATAACTAGAACAGTTACTCTTCATCCTATTATCTAATGCAGTATCATTTTAAAGATTTTATAATGAACTTATTACAGTAAAAACAAACAATCCCATATATAACACAATGGAGTTCAATGCTGAGTCAAGCTGCTCCTACTTTACCTTGATTTGCTTGCAGATGTCTTATGCATTGTCCTCTATCTATCAAGTGACAGTATTTACATATCAGAAGTCTGATTCATTTACAACATTTAGTTGAATCATTTCATTTCAGTTGGCTTTTTTGTGGCTCAGCAAGAAAACAAAGAATCAAAAGGTTACGTTAAATTTGAAATGACAATCTCTGTTCAAGGCAGTCGCCCCAACCACCTTCCTATCATTCTCCCTCTCTTTTCAGATGATGTGATGGGCCAAATCAAAGGTTACCAAGGGCTAACTTTGGCTCACGGGCCCTACTTTGTGTCATCTGCTGTAGATAGTCAAAGTTCAGAAAAGGAACCAAAAATATTGTCCATGTTACTTTAGTGGTTCAACTCTACGTGGTTCAGCAGATGAAGCTCCAAGAACACTTTTGTTTGCCAAAAATCAACTTTGATTGCCAGTGTTTTCCACATCAGATCCAATTGTGCATTTACTACAGCAATATGTTGCTTGTGTTATCGCTGCTAACTCTAATGGCAATACATCATACTGCCCACAATAAACCTGCACATGACTTGATGCCAGAAAGAAGATGTAGGCGAATAAAGTCATATTTACAATTTTGTTTTGCCCCACAAAGCTTAAAGCTTCGTACTGTTTGATTACAGTACACTGAAATCAAGTGGCATGTTTTGACAATGTTTCTGGTTCTTTTTCTGGACTTTGAACATCTCAAAACACTTGCTGTCTATGGAGGATCAGACAGCTCTCAGGATTCATCTAAAATATCTTAATTTGTGTATTAAAGATGAACAGAATTTTCATTTTTCGTTAAAATAAACGTTTAAGATTACTTTTAGAGCTAATTGTCTGGCTTTGTCTGTAGTACAGTCCAGTGTTTTACAAGGTTGACCTCTTAATTTTCTACGTTGAGCTGTGAGTTTTAAGCCAAATTCATGCAATATTCATCCCAGACACAGAAAGAGCTCATTTCATTCAATGCTAGCAGAAGCTCTAGAATTATAAACATGCAAAGATGCAATGATCTGTTATGCTTCAAGAATTACATTTGCTTGTCCTTTATTTGCATGTTACACTTTAGATATTGTGATCAAGTGGAGAAGAAGCAGCACTGTTTTATCATACTAAATACATTCAATGATTCGGTTACAATGTGCTCTTTGTGTTCTGATAAAACACACAGCATACACTCACAAAAAATGTTTGCTGTTTGTTCAAACAACTTATTTAAAATGAGCAGAAACAACACAATTTTTGAGATTTACTTAAAAATCCAATTTTTATGTTCAATCCACTTAAATTTTCTAGGCTTTCCTGTTTTTTATAAAATTGATGGTGTGTGACTACCATGTCAACACAGTCTGTATCACTAATTAAATATGGATTATTTCTCTGGATTTGAGCATTCTTTGAAATAATTGTGTAACATCAACAAAAAATATAACTGTTGGAGTGTTTTTTGGATATTTTAATGAAAAAAGAAAACATTCATATTATGCTTTTAAAAGGGACATTGACAATCCAAAACTTTACTTGCAATGTTAAAGGTTAAAAATGTCTGTTTAGCATACATCAAAAAGTTTTACTCAAAACGTCAACTTTTACGCTAAAAACACTCACTGGCCACTTTATTAGGTACACCTGTCCAACTGCTCGTTAACACAAATTTCTAATCAGCCAATCACATGGCAGCAACTCAACGCATGTAGACATGGTCAAGACGATCTGCTGCAGTTCAAATCGAGCATCAGAATGGGGAAGAAAGGTGATTTAAGTGACTTTGAACGTGGCAAAGTTGTTGGTGCCACATAGGCAGGTCTGAGTATTTCAGAAACTGTAGATCTACTGGGATTTTTACGCACAACCATATCTTGGGTTTACAGAGAATGGTCAGAAAAAAAGAAAATATCCAGTGAGTGGCAGTTGTGTGGGTGAAAATGCCTTGATGATGCTAAAGGTCAGAGGAGAATGGCCAGACTGGTTCCAGCTGATAGAAAGGCAACAGTAACTCAAATAACCACCCGTTACAACCGAGGTCTGCAGAAGAGAACCTCTGAATGCACAACACGTTAAACCTTGAGGCGGATGGAAACAGCAGCAGAAGACCACACCGGGTGCCGCTCTTGTCAGCTAAGAACAGGAAACTGAGGCTACAGTTCGCACAGGCTCACCAAAATTGTACAACAGAAGTTTGGAAAAACGTTGCCTGGTTTGATGAGTTTAGATTTCTGCTGCTGCGGATGATAGGGTCAGAATTTGGCATCATCAACATAAAAGCATGGATCCATCCTGTCATGTATCAATGGTTCAGGCTGGTGGTGGTGGTGTAATGGTGTGGGGGATGTTTTCTTGGCACACTTTAGACCCATTAATACCAATTGAGCATCATGTCAACATGACAGCCTACCTGAGTATTGTTGCTGACCATGTCCGATCCTTTATGACCACAGTGTACCATCTTCTGATGGCTATCAGATAACGCATCATGTCATAAAGCACGAATCATCTCAGACTGGTTTCTTAAACTTCACAATGAGTTCACTGTACTTAAATGGCCTCCACAGTCACCAGACGTCAGTACAATAGAGCACCTTTGGGACGTGGTGGAACAGGAGATTCGCATCATGGATGTGATGCTATCATGTCAATATGGACCAAAATCTCTGAAGAACTTTCCTAGTATCTTGTTGAATCCACGCCACAAAGGATTAAGGCAGTTCTGAAGGCAAAAGGAGGTCCAACCTGGTACTAGTCAGGTGTACCTAATAAAGTGGCCAATACACAATAAACTGAAACAAGTTTTTTTTGAAGGGGAGACAACTTAATTGTTTTATGTACGATTCACTTATATTTGGTAAAAACGAATAAGTTAAATACTGTAAAAAATGCTGGGTTCAACACAATTGATTTGCGTTGGTACAACCTGAAGGAATTAAGCTAACTTAGGTTTATTTTTTTTTACAAATTTAAGTGAATTGAACATAAACAATTAAGTTGTCCCTAAAACAATTAAGAATTGTGTTGTTTCAGCTCATTTTAAATAAGTAGTTTGAACAAGCAACAAATGTCATTTTTGAGTGCTAATTGTCCTACATGCCTGTGTGGAACTTTTACAGTGTACCAGATATTGAACAGACGGTTTACTAATAGTTACTACTACTTACACTGAAAAAGCTTTTCACTCTACAAAAGTTCCTTTAAAGTGGACAAGGATTATTTAGAATAAAATTGAAAGAAAATAAAACTCTGTTTAGACACTTGTAGTGTAATGACTGCTATAGTTAACAAAAAGTGACAGACAACAGAAGTGTTTCCTCAAAATTATCTCAAACATTTTTCCACTCACCTGAATATCTGCAAGACTTTGATTGACAGATACATTCCCTCCTTCGGCTCCCGCATCCACAACCAAAATCCCCAACTTCCGAGCCCGAGCTCGACGCTTCTATGCAATGTCAACAAAAGTGAACATACAAACTTTTTCCACACAAGCATGTCCAACATCTAATACATGCAAACAATAATCAAAATAATCAGTAAATCCATTTTAAATCTCATACCTCCTCACGTTTATCAAGAGCTGCTCTTCTGTCCACCACAGCCGTCGCCCACAGGATGTTTTCATCCATTATGACAAAGAATAATAATAATACCTTGACTCAAAAACCAATGGTGCTGTTAAAAGCAGAGCAGATCTACTGTACTGAGATCTGAACAGGTCTTATAGCTCACAGCAGGAATGTAAAGCCAAGTCAGGCCCAGTGTGACAGCTGTGGACAGAAGCTTCTGGACCCAACACAAAAACGCAGCCCGCTGCTATCCATGAGCTCAATGTTCAGTGTTCAGGCCATTTTTACAAGAATCACGGCCCGTTTAGCCTCCTGTTTTGGCAATTATGTTATTTATAAGTCTTTCATTAGTGTCAAGTGATACCTCATAACTAGTTTCAAAGAATGCCTCTTAACAAACAAAGACCAATCGCTGAACGGCATTCAGGAACAACCTGTTTGTTGAACACAGACAAATGTTAAGATTGAGTATTTGTGAAATGTAGTTTGTGATCGAATAAACAGAAGCAAATAGCTGTGAAGGTGAGCTCAAAGTTGACATTTTCAATAAAACTATCATTAAAAGTGGTACAAGTGTTGAGTAACAGCAAGTGATCATGTGGCATACTGTGTGTTACAAGCGCGGATACTCATGAAGGTTTGGTTTGATTTGATTTCACAACATGTAGCCATGTTGTTCAAGTCCTTCAAATGACCAGTTATTAAATGCTGAAAGTCATACCCTATCTTTTGCAAAGCCAGCTCAATTTTTATTGTATTGTTTAAGGGGAAATGAATCAATTGGAAAATATAAATTAAATAAAAAACACTTCTGCTATTTAGAAGTTCAGTTATTTTAGAGTAATGAAAAACATTGGTGGAGAGAAAACTGAATTTATTTTTAAACAGATATAATAATAATAATAATAATAATAATAATAATAATTTGCTGCCGATAATATATATAGGCCTATTGCTATTGTGACATAAATGTTATATCTATTCAAAATAATAATAACAATAAATGATGCTATATGATCAACTCACCTTATATGTAAATTTAATTTATATATATATATATATATATATATATATATATATATATATATATATATATATATATATATACACACACATATATACATATATATTTAAAAATCCAACGGTTAAAACAAGATTGTCAGTTTGGTAATTTTTTTAAATACTTTTATTTATTCGAAAATGCAATAAAGTAACAAAAGGTGACAATACAGACTTTCTAACCTTGTTTAAAAAGAAAAAGGGGTATATATACTCAACCGGTTAAATGCTTGGTGTCAGTTGTTTGTTTGTTTTCTTATGTTTTTTTTTTTTAAAGAAAACTATTCTGTTCATCAAGGCAGCATTTATTAAATGTAAAGAAAAATTACAAGTTGCAAAAATATTTAAATATTAAATATTTATTAAAATAAAAAAATGCTATTTATTGCATGTAGTTTCAAATGAGATTATTACTCCAGTCATTATTAATTTTATTACTATTACCATTAATAATAATAATAATAATAATAATAATAATAATAAATATAAGAGTGTTTTCTGAAGGATCGTGTGACTCTGAAGACTGGAGTAATGAAGCTGAAAATTCATCTTTAAAATCACTGGAATCATTTATTAAATTAAATTATAAACTACTTTTGAACAGTTATTTTATAGTGCAATAACATTTCACAATTTTACAATTTGTACTGTATTTCTGATTAAATAAATGCAGCCTTGGTGAGCAGGAGAAGCTGATTTTAAAACATTTAAAAACCTTACTTTTATTCATCAAAGAATTTATAAATGTATCATGGCTTTTATAAAATAGTTAAATATTTGCTAATCTGCATATGAAATATTACTTTAGCATCAAACCATTACCAAAACAATATTAGAGTATTTCTGATTAATCAGGGCTTTTTTTGCTTTCAGCAATTTTTAATCAAAATGACTTTAATTTGCAGTAATATTTGACAAGTAATGTTTTACCATATTTGTTAAAGGTCATTTATAGCAAATGTGCTTGTTAATAATTTAGTAATGTGTACTAGTTGTACATAAATTAAAATAAATAAAATATTACTTATATTCCTAATTAAACAAAACAACGTACAGTCAAAAAAAGGTTTGCATAATGTTTAGTTATTAAGATTATTTATTTGCATTCAGCAATATTTTTATTCCTCCTGCGAGTTTAGTTTTCTTTTTAAAAAAAAATTCAAATGATGTTTACAAGAGAAATGAGTTTTTCACAGTAATTCCAATAATATCTTTTTTTTTTTTTCTGGAGAAAGTCTTATTTGTTTAATTTATTATTTATTTTTTAATCATTTTAAGGTCAATAATAGCCCTCTTATAAGCAATTGTTTTTTATGTCTACAGAACGAGCCATACAATGACTTGCATAATTACCCTAACTTGCCTAATTAACCTAGTTAAGCCTTTAAATTGCACTTCAAGCTGAATACTAATATCTCGAAAAATATCTAGTAAAATAGTATGTACTGTCATCAAGGCAAATATAAAATTAATCAGTTATAAAATGAGTTATTAAAACTATTATGTTTAGAAATGTGTTTAGAAATCTTCTCTCTGTTAAATAGAAAATATACAGGGGGCTAATAATTCTGACTTCAAATATAAAAGGTCTTTGTAATGCATATGTTGTCTATGTCATCAAACATATTCACAAATGGCAGTGTGTGATTGTTTAAACAGCAGACTAGATAAAGCACAGTGGTGTACGGCGTCTCAGACAAGTGAATGATTAACTGTGAGGAGGGACAGAACACTCACAACACCACAGCGGATGAAAGACAGAAGCAGAGCTCATATTCAGCACAACGCCGACATGCTTCATCTCCACAGCTGAGAGAAGAAAAAAAAGACCTGATAGAAGAGGTAAGAAGTAACAGAGATAAGCAAATAACAGCTTAAATGTTCTGTGAATGGAGGCTATTGTTAATTATTGACTAGACAGAACAAACATCAAGCTGATGGTTGAATTCATGTTTTAGTAGGAGTATTTGGGAAGTGATTGGGAAAATGGTGACTCTGAAACACTTGAGTGTTAATGATAATGAAGAAGACGGTGTTCCTCTGTTACCGGAAGCCAGCAGCTTGGAGAGTCCAACCGCACAACACAGCAGGGCAGAGTCCAGAGATTTCTTTCTCAGCCGGTGGGTTTGCCTGGGATAAACATTGACAGAAACATGACATGCACACATTAAAATCTTTTATACAATAATAAAAGTTCAGATGGAAAAATCTCTAAGCACCGTCTGAAATTCCCATCAACTTTGAGCATTATTTTTAGCCTCTTAAGTTTGTTGAGTTATTTCACAATAAGGACCATGAAAATAACTTATTCTTTGCCATAAATGTGAAATTACTGAACCTACACACAGGAATCAGGATAAAAATCAGGATAAAAATGTTTTATATTAATAAATTAATCGTAATTTAGAGGTTTTTGCATGTCAACTTGCATGTTCAATTGTTTTTTTACGCTAAAAAAATGTAAAAAAAAAAAAAAAACATTTTAAATATAACTATGGAACAAAATTAGAGACATTCACTGATCTACAGGTTAAACATAACCACTAAAATAACAATATTTATTTTATTTCTTTCAAATTCCAAATAAAAATACTTTCATTTAGAAGACAATGTAACGCAATTTGTTTGTTTACTTGTGACATTTGTAAGACTGTTGTGTTATGCTTTCAGGAGGAATAACTTCATTGTGAGCATCGTTCTGCTGTTGAGCCTTTACTCTGCTCTTCTGGTTCCTGCATATCTGCCAACAGCAGAGCCCATCTGGACTAATGAGAGCTCTGCTGAAAATCTGGTACAGTACTTCACTGTCTGACCACACCAAAACCATCAACTGCACATCAGTTTGTAGGATATTACTTCTTTAATTTAAGAGAACCGATTTTAAACTTTGACTTTACTCTAAGCTTGAGATTGAAGTTTACATATTATACCAACTGTATTGTTTCTGCAATAAAACATAAAACATTGAAAGAAAATCCCTTGCAATAGTAACAGGCCTATTAGAATACTTATATTATAGAGGATATAAATGTGTCAATAAATATTAAAATCATTGCTAAATAAATAAACATTATTAGAAAGATTTTTGGGGTCATGCTTTTTCATTTTTAATTTTTTTTAGTTTATCAACAATACATTTAAAAAACTGTAAAATTTAGACATTTTATTACAATTTATAATGATTACTATTATGATTACTAATTCTATCTGACACATTCCTCACCATGACTAGTTTTTTTGGAAATATTTAATAAAGAGGAAGTTCAGAAAAGAGCTTTTAATGTAACAATAAAATCCTTAAATGTGATAATAAACGTTTGACCACACTTTATTTTAAGGTACAATTCTTGCTGTTAATAAACTATTATATGACTTTTGGTCCAATTAACTCTAATATAAGTATTAATTAAGGTACATTACTAATTAGCTTTATGTATTAGGTAGGGTTAGGAGTGTAGTAAGATCATACAAACTAAAAACTAATAAACAATACCTTAATAGGCAGGTTATAAGCCACTATTTAATAGTGAGAATTGTTGCTTAAACTAAAATGTCACCTCTTTTAAATAAATTAACGTATCCTTGATGGATACTTTTAAAGTGCATTTTAAAAACATCTAAATATAAATAAATTATAATTAATAATAATTAAAATTGCTACAAAACTAACATGCAACTAACACCTTCGGTAGCATTTTATAACAGTTTTTTTATATTAAAAAAAATTATATATTTTTTTATAAAAGTCAAATTTAAGACTTGTTAAAAACATGATTAATAAAATTTCAGGCTTATATAACGGTGTGGATTTTATTAATGGCTCAGCAGAAAATAAAATGTACATGCCCAGTCAAAAAACTAATTCTAATTAGCTATTGCTTAGCCACATATATTTTAATAATGTGTCAAAACAAGCAGACCCTAGTTATACACATAATTTCTTTTCAACATAACTTTAAAACAAACCTCTAATCGTAATGTCTGCACAACAAACTGCTATTATATTAGTTATGAATATAGTTTTGCTTAAAATGTTATTGAGATGTATTGTTGGTTGTTGGATGCGTGTTGGATGGATTGGGTAGCTTTACTTAAATAAAGTAAACGTTAGGACCCGTTTAAAATGATTTAGGACAATATTTCAGGGAACTTAAGACTTTTCACAGCCTAAAATTTTGTTTTTGAAATTTAAAACATTTTTAAGTTTGCATGAACCAGAAGCTGTGACTTTTTTTTATTGTGACGCAGTTCCTATAGAAACAAATATTTAATTAAAACAGTAGGCGTGGCTTACTTTTTGTACTGCGAGCTGATTGGAATCAGTATGGGTTTTAGAAGAGTTATTACAACCAAACAGACCCTTCCTCCTCCTCCTCCTCCTCACCATTTCTGTTTGATACGAAAACCCTTCCCAATACCTCAGACATACGTAATTTGTAAAAAAAAAAAAAAAAAAAAAAAAAAAAAAAAAAAACAGGAAGTGCATTTTCAGATTTGTATTTTAAATTAGAAGGGCAAACTATTTTCTTTTTCCTAATCATGCACAGATGAATTGTTCACCACAAAACTAGCAATGTGAGTGATTTTATGTGTACTTTAAGACTTTTTAAGATGCCAAGGATACCCTGATAACAATAAAGATGTGTCTAACCGCTCATCATATGTGTGCTCCTCAGGCTCTGCTGAATCAGTCTGCATCTCTGCTGTCTCAGTCATGTCACAGCGGCTGGAGTGTAGAGAGGATGAGGACTATGTTGTCCACTCCAGCCGGTTTGCTGAAGATCCCTGTGTTCTTGGAGAACGGCACTGGAGATTGGGCTCTGCCTCCTCCGCTGGGTCTGCAAGGCAGTGAGGAGATGGCAGAGCAGGCCCTGAAAGCTCTGCCATTCACCGCTGTGCCAACCGGACCAGAGACCTGTAGGAGATGTGTGGTGGTCGGAAGCGGCGGTATTTTACACGGCAAAAATCTTGGAGCTCATATAGACCAGTACAACATTATCATTAGGTTAGTTCATCATTACTGTAACACATACAGTGCAGTTACTGCATGGATAAAATAAAAAAAACTAGATTATGCTGTTTTTCTGAAAAAACTGATACAGTAATTCACTGTCTGACCACACCAAAACCAACAACTGCACCTCAGCATGTAGCATCAGATTAAAGTTTACTTATTATAGAACTCAATGTTTTTCAGCATTTTAAAACAAAAGCAAGATTTCAAATGAGCCGTCTAAAATTTCCATCAAAAATGAGCATTATTTTCCTTTGTTTATGTTGAGTTATTTCCCTTTGAAGACCAAAGAAAGAACTTATTCTTTGCCATAAAGAAAATAATTTACCAAACCTACACACAGCCTGATAAAAACGCTCATTTTAGAAGAACGTTTCAGGTGGCATTTAGAGGCTTTTGCATCTGAACTGTTTACATACGGAACAATAATCATTTGATAATATGTATTAACAAAATTGTGCTGTTTTGTTTGAGTATAATGTTGATATTTGTTTGATTTTATAAAGGTCTGTGAAACTTTTATAAAAGTTTCATATAAAATTATTGCTATTTATATAGCATTTTATCCCCAGAAAATAATAAATGGTCAAAATGACAAATGTTTTAATGCACTGCATCATAAGGTGTAGGGAAAATGTGGATGATGTTGCATTTTAAACATAAAGGAAAAAACTGATGACTAAATAAGCAATGAATAATTTCCAGAATCTAATAATTAATGATTATGAAATAATTAATGAATGAATGAAAAAAAAAAACTCATTAATGAAATAAAAGATTTCCAGTGTCTTATTGGAAACATATTCAATTTTAATAATTCAGTCATTGCCAAAAAAATGACTTGCAAAAGTTGTCAAAAGTTTGGGGCCAGTACAATTTTTAAATGTTTTAAAATCAGCTTATCCTGCTAACCAAGGCTGCATTTATTTAACCAAAAACATAGTACAAACTGCAATATTGTGAAATGTTATTGCACTGGTTTTTATTTTAATTTAATCATTTATTCCACTGATTTAATTTATAAACTTTCAGCTTCATTACTCCAGTCTTCAATAACATGAACCTTCAGAAATCACTCTAATATTAATTATTATTATGTTTTTATTACTTTATTTTTATTTAAAGGTAACCGTAATAAAAGCAATAATGACATTATGACAGTTTTGAAACTACATACAAGAAGAAAGCAGTTATTTAAAATTTTGATAAATATTTAACAATTTAAAATTTTTTATATTTAATAAATGTTGCGTTGATGAACAGAATAATATTCCTTAAAAAACATGAAAACTGACATCAAAATTTTGACTGGTAGCGTGTGTGTGTGTGTGTGTTTTAATAGATTTAAATGTATAATTATCATTTTATTTTTTTTAAATAAACAGAAATTAGTTTTTTTGGGCATATTATTTGTCAACTTGGTTATTATAATGGTAATTATTTGACATGATTTATGGACATACGTTTAATTGTAATTTTACTTTTTTTTTTTTTTACTTATTTTACATTTAATTACTACTGGAGAACTTTTTATAAGAATTATATACCATTAAAAGAAATGTATTTCCCAGTACTGGGTTGCGGCTGTAAGAGCATCCACAATTTAAAACTTATGCCAGAATAGTTGGCGGTTCATTCTGGTGTGTCAACCCCTGATAAATAAGAGGCTAAACCGAAGGAAAATGAATGAATGAAATGGAAAATAAAATACTGTAATAGCACAATATTACATGATAGAAAAAAAAACACATACTGGCTAATTTGGTCAACAAGAAATCCTGATTAAAAAGATGAAAGATATCATTAGAAAACAGAAATAAAATCTTCGGAAACGAAATGTACCTAAAATTGTAGATTTGCTTATATGCATTGAAAAACATTTGATGTAGAACATTTTCACAAAAATATGGTATCACATCTAAATAATTACATACAGTATACAGTGTTGAAGTACATTTTTACATGTATTTTTGGCCTTAACAAATTACATTACTAATATTATTTTAATCTCCATACCTACAGAGTGAATAATGCTCCAGTGTTTGGATTTGAGAGCGACGCTGGCTCAAGAACTACCATTCGCCTCATTTATCCAGAAGGAGCTCCTTCCCACATACAGCAATACGAGAGAACTGAAGTCGTAGCTTTGGTTGTGTTCAAGAGTTTAGATTTAGCATGGATGACCTCGGTAGTAACCAAAGAGCCTTTGGTGAGTAATGTCAGAAGGCTAAATTCACAGTTAACACATGTTCATACTTGTTTAGAAAGAAGTCTCTTCAGCTTTCACAAGTGATATGTGCATTACATTGATCTGAGTATAACTAAACTTCAACAGTGATATTTAAACTAAACTGAAGAAAATCAGTTTTAATTCAACTAGAACTACACCAGCATCCTACCACAACTGTCCTGCCTGCCTGATTTGCTGGAATGTTCCACTATGTGAAATAATGTTATGGCTTTTTATTTTTGTTAAGCTGCTTTGACACACTGTAAAAAGAGCTATAGAAATGATGATGAACTGAACTGATTATAAAATGTACAGTAAAATCAGAAATGCTGCAAAATGCCGAATATTTTTGTCAAAATTGTACTTATTCCTGGGTTTTAAAGTGGAATATTGAGCATCATTTGTAATGTGCACTTCATTCTTCATGCTCTGTAAGCTAAAAGACATGGTCCAAAATCAACAAAACTGAGCATTTATTAAACCATTGTGTTTTTTTTGTAGAGCTGGTGGTCTAAACTGTGGTTCTGGAAGAATGTAATAGACTCGATACCTCTACAGCCAGAAAACGTTCGCATCCTGAATCCCGAAATCATGTACAGGACTGGACAGGTGCTGCAAACCTACGCAGAACAGCAGAGAAAGGTCTGAAATTAGAATGAATTTTTTCAATTATGCAAACTCAAAACATCCACGTCTGCTGTCTTTGAATTTAAAATGTTGTTAAACTGATGGCATCACAGTGTTCATTGGACAAGAACTTCCCAGGAAGGACATATAAAAACTGCGTCGTATTAAGGGGCATGAAAATGTAAAGTTGGTGCTATATATATACTAAGCAAACGTAATTAAGCTTTTAAACAATTTGTTTTCATGCATCTTTGTTAACTATGTAAAAATTAAATCAATTTGTTCTACTTTTTCTTAGGCTTGACGCACAGAACAAATCAGAATCAGAATCTTTATTGTCATTGATTGTACAAAATACAACGGAATTTACGCTTGCCCTTCCCTTCAGTGCAATCCGATTTATCTAAAACAGAGGTCACCAAACTCGTTCCTGGAGGGCCGGTGTCCTGCAGATTTTAGCTCCAACCCTAATCAAACACACCTGAACAAGCTAATCAAGGCCTCACTAGGTATACTCGAAACATCCAGGCAGGTGTGTTGAGGCCAGTTGGATCTAAACCCAGCAATGACACTGGCCCCCCAGGACCGAGATTGGTGACCCCTGATCTAAAACAACAATAAAAAGAGATAAAAAGATAAAATAACACAATAATTAATCATAAAAGGAGTAACAATACAATACTAAACGTGCGTATGATGAGCGTATAAAGTGGCAAGGGCATTTTGAATTTAAAAGTGAATAAAATGTGGGCTGGCGACGCAGTGGCGCAGTGGGTAGCACGTCTGCCTCACTGCAAGAAGGTCGCTGGTTCGATCCTCGGCTCAGTTGGCGTTTCTGTGTGGAGTTTGCATGTTCTCCCTGCGTTCGCGTGGGTTTCCTCTGGGTACTCCGGTTTCCCCCACAGTCCAAAGACATGCGGTACAGGTGAATTGGGTAGCCTAAATTGTTCATAGTGTATGTGTGTGTGTATGTTTCCCAGAGATGGGTTGCGGCTGGAAGCGCATCCGCTGCATAAAAACTGGCGACCCCAGATTAATAAAGGGACTAAGCCAACAAGAAAATGAATGAATGATTGAAAATGTGGACCAGAAAGGCATACAATTTAATGTCCAAGCGTATAAAGTGGCAAGTGCATTTCCTATAAGCAAGTTAAAAAGTGAGTAAGGTTAAAATGATTTGGGCCAGAAACAGCCTCAATTTAATGTCCATTCATTATGGCAACAGCCCTTGGATGTATACTATTTTTAGTCTTTTTGATTTGGCTTTTATTGTCCTGTATCGTCTCCCCAAGGTAACCTTTGAAATAGATGGTATGTTGGATGGGATGAGTCCTTCAGGATGCTGCGTGTTGTTGTTTTTTCCACAAATGTTGTTTGTTTCTACCTGTTTTCTTCTTTTAAGCACTGCAGACCATGCTAATTAAAATTGTGTAATTAGAATTATGTTTTGTATTAATTCAATAATAAATGAATAAATAATTAGCAATTTGATTGATAGTATACACTCACTGGCTACTTTATTAGGTAAACCTGTGCTACTCCTCGTTAACGCAAATTTCTACTCAGCCAATCACATGGCAGCAACTGAATGCAATTAGGCATGTA
The DNA here is from genome assembly GCF_052040795.2 of Danio rerio. Classification (NCBI taxonomy): domain Eukaryota; kingdom Metazoa; phylum Chordata; class Actinopteri; order Cypriniformes; family Danionidae; genus Danio; species Danio rerio. The sequence continues at coordinate 43,351,148 of NC_141033.1, read as the reverse complement.
GATAAGTCAAGACGATCTGCTGCAGTTCAAACCAAGCATCTATATTTCATCTAAGCATATAAATTTCATGGGTAAAAAAATATGAATGACAAAACAACATGAATGAATGTTTAGCTGTTGTCATCAGGACGGATTGGTAAGTAATTTTTCAACTTGAAGCAGTAAAAAAAAACTACTTCTTTTGATCCTTGAAACTTTTTTTTTTAAAAATTGACTCAATGATTGAAGAAATTTAAATATTAATCTCTTTCATCCCAATCAAACTCTCAGCCATGCTCCCTTATCCACTTTATCTTTTGTTGATTAGATGGTGCCAACTCTGGGTATAACCGCAGTGGTTGTGGCCCTGCAGGTGTGTGATGAGGTGAGCATAGCTGGATTCGGATACGACCTGCAGCACCCTGGAGCTCCGCTACATTACTACGGCTCTCTCCGCATGGACGCCATGAAGACGCAGGTGGTTCACGATGTTAGTGCCGAGACTGTCTTTCTGAAAGAGCTGGTCAAAGCTGGAGCGGTGCGAGACCTCACTGGGGCACTGTGAGAGACCACTGCAGACACTCCACAACAGCTGAAAGAAGAAATGAAGAGAATGAAAAGCAACAGAAAACACAATAAATTTATAGCATGCTGTTTCGACCATTCTCAGGATATGATTTACAGCTGAAGTTATTAGTTATTGTGATATACAGTAAATTATTAGCCCCCCTGTAGATTTTTCCCCAAATTTCTGTTTAACAGGAAGAAGATTTTTTTTCAACACATTTCTAAACATAATAGTTTTTAATAACTGATTTATTTTATCTTTGCCATGATAACAGCCTATAATATTTTACTAGATATTTCTCAAGATACTAGAATTCAGCTGAAAGTGAGATTTTAAAGGTTTAACTAGGTTTATTCCAGTAAGCTAAAGTTAGGGTAATTAGGCAAGTCCTTGTATAACAATGGTTTGTTCTGTAGACAATTGAAAAAAAATTGTTTTAAAATGTTTTTAAAAAATTTTAAACTGTTTTTATTGTAGCTGATAGAAAACAAATAAGACTTCCTCCAGAAGAAAAAAAAACATTATTATAAATACTGTGAAAAATTCCTTGCTCTGTTAAAGATCATTTGGGAAATACTTGAAAAAGAAAAGAAAGAAAAAAAAAATCACAGAAGGGCTCATAATTTTGACTTCAACTGTATTAATATAAACAATTCAATACCTGATATCAAAATTAAATTATTGATATCAAGTATTGCATTTTATCTAGAAAAACTATTTAATATGTAATTATTTATATCTTTGTATTTTCATTTAATGTCTCCATCGGCTGCTACTCAAATTTAATTGCTGATTTTAATAATTGAATACTTATTAGTAATTATTCCAATGTTCCAATAGTTCAAAATGTGACTGGACATTGTGAAAACTATTGGGTAAATATTGGGGTAAAATACAATACAGACATTACCTAACTTAAATTTAAAATGGGAACATGACAGCTAAATTAAAACCAAAGCTATAATACATAACATCTATAAAACTAAAATAAAACTCTTTTTTTACTTAAGCTTTATAAAAGATGACAAAAAATTGTTCTGAAAATTTTCATATTTATTTATCTCGTCAAACACCAATACATATTTTACATATTGTGTAAAAAAATGTTTTAGATTCTGTATTTATTCAAGCAAAGTATAAATGAGATTTCAGCGTACAGAGTAAAACATTCAGTCATGTAAAAAAACAATCACTTTTATATTTTTAACACCTAAATCAGGGAGTAAAAAACACTTTCGCTAGATTTCTTTAACTACAATTTAAACCCGGGGAATGTTTTGTTGTATGTGTGTAACAACATTCATGATCAAGAATTACAGCTACAAAAAAAAAAAAAAGTGTTTCAAGAAATGAATTCTGCTATGCGATACATTGGATGATCTTGGCTGCTGGACAAATAAACTGACACTTTTCTTTTAAGATGTAGATTTGTATTTTTCAGTTATAACTTACAGGGGATAGCACATCCCAAAATGAACATTTTCTGTTACTCTACACATCCTTGGTCTATTCAAGTTGTATAGGACTTTTTTCTTTTCAGTAGATCTTCAACTAAAACCCTTTTTCCCGATATGGAAAAAAAGCATGCATACTAAAGTACTAATCTGTTGTGGTATTTTGAGGTAAAATTTCTGCATGTACAGTTTCATCTTCTATAATTCTTCACAGCTTACTGTAGTAAAACTAAATTGATAGTTGATTTAAATTTTAAGTCGAATCAAATAAAATGTGAGACTTTAATTATATTGAGCTCATTTAAACCAGTGCTTAACCAGTTTGCATGTTCTCCCCGCATTCGCATGGGTTTCCTCCGGGTGCTCCGCTTTCCCTGACAAGTCCAAAGACATGCGGTACACGTGAATTGAATAAGCTAAATTGTCCATAGTGAATGTGTATGGGTGTTTCCCAGTGATGGGTAGCAGCTGGAACGGCACTTTCTGCGTAAAACCTATGCTGGATAAGTTGCCGGTTCATCCTGCTGTGGGGACCCCAAATTAATAAAAGGATTAAGCTGAAGGAAAATGAACGAATGAATGGTTCAAACTTTAAACACTGTTTACTATAAATTTCTACATAGTATTTTTATGGAATATTTTCGGATTCAAATGACGGAATGATGACTCACAAGTCATGAGCTCAAGATTGTTAAATCAACCAATATCACATGAAATGGGGAAGCTTTACATGTCGAAAGCATTTAAAGTGAATACAGTCTTTAACAACTTCACTGACATAAAAATATAAAGATCATAAAAACTTTCATTGCAGCTCGCAATTTCTTCAGAACCATTTGCTAAGTTTAGTCAATGCAAGTAACTGAAGCGTTGAACAAGTTTGCAAACATGGCATCATACATTCCTAATATCGTTCGGAATTATGATTTATGATTGATCAACAGTAGATTGGTTCACTTCAAGTAAGAATGACTGTCTGAAATTTTAAAAGCGCTACCTCAAGCAAACTGTTTCAGACAGTTCAGTTGATTTGGTGAACTGATTCACTAGTTCTCAAAAAAGAATCATTCAAATATCCATTCGCAAACCAGGAATCGCTCAAGACCATTTTACTAGACGGTGGATTAAAAAAATAATAATGTTGTAAATAAAGTTCTTTTTTGTTGTTGTCAATAATGTTCAAACAATGTTACTGCATTGATCACTTCACTTCATATCACCTCAAATAAATCACCGGAGACAATGCTTTGCATGTAGGCCAGTGGTGTCCAAACTCGGTCCAGGAGGGCCGGTGTCCTGGAGAGTTTAGCTCCAACCCTAATAAAACACACCTGAACCAGCTAATCAAGCTTACTAGATATACTAGAAACTTCCGTGCAGGTGTGTTGAAGCAAGTTGGAGCTAAACTCAGCAGGACACCGGCCCTCCAGGACCGACTTTGGACAACCCTGCTGTAGGCCTATCAATGTTTTTTGGTCATTTAAAATTTATAATTTAGTCTTGTGAAATGCTGTGGTCCACTGAAGAAAAAAAGCTGCCATATCTAGGATGGCCTGAGGCAGAGAAAATTAGCATCAAAATGTTCATTTTGGAGTGAACCTTTACACCTTTTAGTCATTTATTTACTACGTTTGTAGTCATTGATGACTGGTTTAACAATGTAAATGATTTGCTTAAAGAACTAGCAGTTCAGCTTATGCGACTTCTCATGGCATTTTAAAGGGTCTTTACTATAATATTTGGTCCAGGTATCACAAAAAGCATCAGTTAAAAATAACAGACATGTTTTTGCATTATGAGCACCATAAAGTAGTTGTTCCTCTGTTCATTTGCACATTACATTTAGTTTGTTAATGAAGAGCAAGAAACGCAATGTTTCGTTTCCCCGCCAGTGTTTTCTACAGTGAGTTACCTGAACTGAAACAAGAAGTGCTTGTGCAGAAAGTGCAGAAAAGGCTTCATCTAGATTACAGATCATGCAGCTACAGAATAAATTGATATAAGGAGTGTGTATGTGGATTGTCACAGGAGTGGGATGCGGGTTGGCTCCCATAGCTTGCGGGCCAGTTGGCTGCAGTGCTGGAGAATATATTCATTAGGGATCACGCCCAGGTGAACAGTCAGCAGTTCATAACACTTCACCACTTCATTCTGATGTTTTTTGCTGTAGTACCGCAGCAGTTTCCTATAATGGCATCAAAATACCAGAGACAAAAACACAAAAGTTGATAAGAATTAAATGGGTTTCATGGGGTAGATCTAGAATAAGTGTGAAGGTTTCTAACAATCCAGTATCAATATTAAAAATGTCCATTTTCCAAAAAATACTTTAAAATCATTAAAGCCGTTGAGCTCTGAGGCGGTCACTGAATGCTATGAACTTTAATTTAAATTACTCATGTTTAACTGATGGATATGTTATTTTCCATTATTCTGTAGAGAAAATTCCATGAATGTGAGAGTCAGAAATATCAAATCTGAAGTACTACAAATGACAATCAAGTCGATCATGCTATGCTGTCAAAACGATACAAATAAATTTTGCAATATACTTAAAATATATTATTTCTAAAGATATACAAACTATTTAAATTAATTTAATAAAAAACAAAAGCTACAACACTGTACACAGTGTCTTTTGTCATATTTTCACATAGATTTACCTTAAATATTTGCAATATGATTCAACTCGAAGCTTGTTGACTTGGCTACTAACTTATAAGACTTTAAAAAAATAAAATAAAAAATCAGAGTAGGAAAAAATAAGTGGAAAAATATTGGAAAACTATAGCAACAGCTAAATCCATTCACCAGCCACTTTATTAGGTACACCTTACTAATAGCGAGTTGTACCCCTTTTGCATTCAGAACTGCCTTAATCCTTTGTAGCATAGATTCAACAAGGTACTGGAAATATTCCTCAGAGATGTTGGTCCATATTGACATGATAGCATCACGCAGTTGCTACAAATTTGTTGACTGCACATCCATGATGTGAATCTCCCATTTTACCACATCTCAAATGTGCTCTATTGGATTAGTATCTGGTGACTGTGGAGGTCATTTGAGTGCAGTGAACTCATTGTCATGTTCAAGAAACCAGTCTGAGATGATTCACGCTTTATGACATGATGAACTATCATGCTGGATTTAGCCCTCAGACGATGGGTTCATTGTGGTCATAAAGGGGTAGACATGGTCAACAACACCCAGGTAGGCTGTGATGTTGACACGATGCTCAATTGGTACTAATAGGCCAAATTCTGACCTACCATCCCAATGTTGCAGCAGAAATAGAGACTCATCAGACCAGACAACGTTTTTCCAATCTTCTATTTGAACGTCTAATTGTAACCTCAGTTTCCTGTTCTTAGCTGACAGGAGTGGCATACGGTGTGGTTCTCTGCTGCTGTAGCCCATCTGCCTTAAGGTTGGACGCGTTTTCCACTCAGAGATGCTCTTCTGCAGACCTCGGTTGTAACGAGTGGTTATTTGAGTTACTGTTGCCTTTCTATGAGCTTGAACCAGTCTGGCCATTCTCCTCTGACCTTTGGCATCAATAAAGCATTTGCGCCCACAGAACTGCCACTCACTGGATATTTTCTCTTTTCTGACCATTCTGTGTAAACCCTAGAGATGGTTATGCGTAAAAATCCCAGTAGATCAGCAGTTTCTGAAATACTTAGACCAGCCTGTCTGGCACCAACAACCATGCCACGATCAAAGTCACTTAAATCACCTTTTTTTTCCATTCTGATGCTCGGTTTGAACTGCAGTAGATTGTTTTGACCATGTCTACATGCCTAAATGCATTGAGTTGCTGCCATGTGATTGGCTGACTAAAAATTTGCATTATCGAGCAGTTGGACAGGTATACCTAATAAAGTGGCCGGTGAGGGTCAAACCTCAACTTTTACTTCTAACTCTGTATTAAATAGCTATTTTTGTCATTTACAATAATCTTCAAACTAGGCTTTACCAAGAAATGTTAAAGATGCATCAGCTTGCATGTGAATTCTCATACCTATAATAATCAAATGTGAGCATTCCTATTGGAGCGGTGTCATCTGGACAACTGGGTATGTCTGTCACTTCCAGTTTGTAGCCCTGTCAAAACAAGGTTACATTGCAGTTAATCAAACTTTTATTGTGTGCATAACTGTAAAGAAGATCCAAGATTTTGTTTACCGTTTCATTCTCAAACCACAGGAAGTAACAGTAGAAGTAATCCCCATCTCGGAGTGTGACGGTAGCATAACCCTTGTGCAGATACCGTCGTGCTGTTGCTACAAGACTCCAAACCTGAAGACCAGTACATTGTTATGAACTAAACAGATTAATGGGGTTGCTCAAAAGTTTGGACAAAAAATGATTTTAGAATCTACATTTTATCTTGTCTTAAGTCTTATGTCTATTTTATCGTATGATCACCCCACAACAGACATTCTTTATAAACACAGTAAAAAGCAATATAGTAAAATAGTAAACAAAGTTCAAAATATTTATTCCTGTGATCAAAGCTGAATCATTTGCGCAAACAAATGTCTTTGAGCCCTATCATACACTCGGCGTAATAAGGCTTTTATCAGTTTATTCATGAATATTTGCATTTGTATAATGTTATTATTAGAAGCAGCATTATTTATTATATGCATATTTATATTTGTTTTATTAAAAACAAGTTTAGATTTGTCCACCTGTCGGGTTTTGGAGATGTCTGCATCAACATATGGGGCATATGTATAGGATGTGTGTTTAGATATAACTCAGTTTTTTGGCCACATTTTCTTATTATTGCTCATTTATTAGTTTGCTGGAAATTAAACCTGAATTTAGAAGTATCCTCAAGCTGCAGATGTTTTTTTTTTTTTACTGTTTTCTCACTAGTAAAGTGTTCAGTTTTTCCACTTACAAAGTCCACCATGTAAATAGCAAATGCGGCATGGCGTGACACAACTGACTCTTAAAGGAAATGGGAGATGAGACTCTGACTGGCTTAACGCACGATATGCTCAAAACAGACCCATAACTCATTAACAGAATAAGCACAACCCTGATAGACCATGCGCAAGCGTGCAAACCTTATTTTTCCATGTTTAAAATAGCAAAAGCGGATTCAGAAACACCCATAATGCTTTTGCGCCCTGCGTTTTAGACTTTGCCCTTAGATTATTAAAATAGAGCTCATTATGTTAAATTGAGATTCCCTTTTTTTGATGAAAAGCAAGAATTTGACATTTCATAAACATATTTGCTGACACTTTCAATGAAACATAATGTACTTAAACTGCATAAAAGTATACATTTCTTTAAAAACATTTTTGTAAGGTAATACATTAAAAACATAAATAACCAAAAAACTAAAAATCAGCAATTAACAGTTTTTTTTCCTACATAGAACAAAAAAATACATAGAAAAAAAATAGATTTAAAAAAATCTAAAACATAAACATATAAAAGTTTTCAGGCTTTCAGGCCGATTTATCTATAAGTATAAACATAATAAATATAAATAAATAAATATCAAAATGCATTATTGTAAAAATCTAATTGTCATTTTTAGTATGATTAATTAGTTTAATATTAATTATATTTTGTTATAAATATATTATATTAATTATAATATTATTCATTATTAGTTTTAATATGAAGAATATTTCTTGATATTAGTGCACTGATTTAACCATACATACAGCAACATCAACTTACAGCACACCTTTTACAATTTACAATTTTATAGTGCAAGACAGACAAAGCACCTTTTTCTTTATGAAGTCAGCTAGAGGACCCTTTCCGAGCTCAGAGACGGTGCGATCAGTCACATTCAGAGAGGGTGCGATCATTTGACCACTTGAGCGATCCACGTAGATGAAGTGGATGAGACCAGGAAACTCCTCCAGGTATGTGCAAGCATGGTTAAAGTCTATCACAGTGTCACACGACAGCGAACAAAAAAAAATGACTGAAGATTGAAATGTGAACGCAACACATCTAAATCAAGCCATAAATACTCAAGGTAGAAAAAAAGGATATGACACCATTGTGATGTTTCTTTTGCTTTTAACAAGAAGAAAATCCTTCCAGTCCATCAGCTTCTCTCTAAAACACAGGTGAGAATTTCAAATGGGAGTTAAAGGAAAAGCAAAAAAAAGTTTTTTTTTTTTTTTGGGTGCATAAAAGTGTTCATGGAGCTTCATATGATTACACTTGAACCATTCAAGTAACATGGAATACCTCGACAATATATTTGGTTCATTTTCTGAATGACTTGTGACCTTTGCTGTCTACCGAGGGTTAGAAAGCTCCTGGATTTCATCTAAAATAGCTTAATTTGTGTTCTGAATATGTACAAAAGTCTCAGGGGATTGGACATTTTTAGGTGAACTAACCCTTTATTGCTAAAGCACATCAAAATAATATTCATCAACGTAAAGCGTTATCTTTTCAGACATACTGGACCATGTTCAGAGCCCGTTCTTGCAGATGAGGAGCCAACCGCTGACTGCTGCCCATACATTCAGCTGCGAAAAACTGCCTGTACACACCACACAGCTGAGTCTTCATGTTTCTACAAGACGGCAGCAAACTGCAACATAAAAAAACAGGTGAATTTTGTATCACTTCTGGGTGGATTCAAGGTCAAATGATCATTCACAGCACAGTATAATAAATAATCTGTGTGGTATTTAGAGCTGAGACTTGACCAGACAGAGAATGCATTGTGTAAAGATCATAATATGACCCATTTAAAACGGTACTCACTCTCTAGTAAATCCAGTCCCAGATCTACTGAAGGCCTTGTTCTTAAAGTCTGTCCAAGCATTTTGGAGTTGCAAAGTCTGAGCACATAAAAAAAAAAAAGTTTACAAGAAGTTGTTTAAGAACAACACATACACTTAATACACAAATACACTTCATTAAACATGTACACATAGACATCACCTATAAGCTATAAAATTGCAGGTTAACTATGTATATAATAACATATTTGCTTGTAACATGAACGTTACTTTGATTGTAAAGCAATAATGTGCACATTTTGTAAAACTGCATTGAAACAACAGTTATTGTAAAAAGCGCTATACAAATAAACTTGAATTTAATACTTGAGTAGGGTTTTTGATTATTACCTTTCTTGTTTTTTTCATGAATAAAACTCTGGATGCTGATTTTTTTTTTAACAATTCTTCAAAATTATACATTTTCTATAAAAAATTAAATAAAAATAATAATAATAATAATAATAATAATAATAATTTAGTGCGCATATCCACCAAAGCAAGTAAAATAAAGTAAAAGTAAAGCAAAGGCAAAAGAAATAGTAAAAGCAAAAAGCAAAAGTAAATACAAAGTAAAGTATGACAATTTTTACAACTCATTTTAAGGAGGTTGCTGGGATTTCTGGTAAAATGTGGTAAGGTTAGAACACAATGCAATGAATCACTAAAAGCGGTATCAGGATAAATGCTTACAGAACTTTTAATTCTATAATTATTGATTAGGTCAATATATTAAAGCATTCAGAAAAAAGCTTCAGAGGCATTTTTGAAGGCAAAAACATATTAATATTCAGATTTATCAGCTATTTATTGATTATCAGCATCAAGAGTTCTTTTTTTTGTTAATCCTTTATTTAATATTTTTAGAAAGAATACAATGAATAAAGTCTTGATAAGAATAATAACATCTCCTAAATCATAAGACAATGCTTTATGAAGTCATATTTTGAAGTCATTACCCTAAAAATACAATGCTTTTTGTAACATTATCATTCTGAATGAGTTGCTAGACTGACAACAAGTGTGAATGTTTCTTTACCTCAATTTCTCCAACAAGCAGGAAAACAAAGTGTTTACACCACAGTGGAAATGTTGTTTTTGAAAGTTTGAAAGACATAAGTAAAGTTACAGTACTGTATGTTTTGATAGCAGAAAGTTGATGATAGGCACACATTTCCAAAGGCATGGGAAAAAGTGGTGGACCCTGAAATGCGTATGGTCAATTTGACCACAGTGGCCATCCAAGGTAGAAATACTCTTTAGTGCTTAGTCATTTTAATAAAATACTATTGACTATGTCAATGTGGTCATGTCATTGGCCCGTGAACATTTCCTGCTTGTTAACTACTTCATAACTGTAATAAGAGGCAATTCAATCATAACTTAGTATAAAAACAGCTACCATAACATTATTTATCAATATGTGGCTCTTTCTGGACTCTCAGAAGCTATAGAAACTAAAAATGTAAAACAGGAAATACGTTGGGACCATTGTTTTTGTTTACATCCCTCAAAATGGTCTATACACTAATTTATAACAAGGATACTAGTTATACTATATATGTGTTTTTTAATGAAGCTGTTAAATTATAAAACTTAAAATAGGTCAAAAATGCCTCTGTGATTCTAGTGTTTTAATTATATGTTTGTTCAGTTCATTTACATAATATAAGTGGAGATCAGGAGATGCTTTTTTTTAAAAGGGTAACACTAACATTTACCAACATGAACAAGCAATGACCAATACATTTATTACAGCATTTGTTTAAGGAAAAATACAGTCATTCATTGTTAGTTCATGCTAAAAAAATAGATTTGGATTTTAATAATGCACAATAATGTACAAGTATTGATCATATTTAGATCATCTTAGTAAATACATTAACTAATGAAAACTTATTGCAAAGTGCGTGTGACCCTTAAAAGTTATACTTAAATCATTAAAAGAATGACCCAGAATTTAAATCTGATTACATTTTATTGTGTGCTGCTTCCTAATTATAGCACATATTGAAGTGGAAGTGTGTGCTGGTTGAAGTGTGTGTGTCCACTGACCTGAATCTCCATGCTGGACCAGGCTTTGATGAACTTCTCCAGTTTGCTCCGCTGCTCCTGGACAGAGGACTGACCCCGCATGGCTGAAGCCCCTTCATGGCCCTCACCTAACCTCTTCTCCAGCTTGACGAAAGCCTCCAGAAAGTAGTAAACCGACACCGCCATATGACTGTTGGGGATCTGTTGCAAAGACAAATAAATAAAAGATCAAATGAGCAGGCAACTCCATGAATTTAAACTCACATGATCCCATTATTCATGATTTGACCAAGGGCTCATTTACATGGTCATCAGTGATCTAATTATTAGTATGGTCAAATTAGATGTCTAATAATGTTGATACTGTACAGAATGCATTCAGAAATCACCTTGGTGAGCAGCACTAGTGTGATACCAGGCCAGAGAGACAGGCAATACATGGAGTGAGGCATCATGGGACACTCTTTGGCTTCCAGAAACACTCTTGACGGCGATGAAGGGTCAGGGGTTGAAACTTCAAGAGTTTTTAGACTGTCCTCAGCCATCTAAAAATCATAAGACCTTAGATATGAGAAATTTCTCATCTATAAATATACAATCTATGCCATACACTACAGTTCAGATGTTCAGGGTTTACTTTATGTTTTTGAAAGAAAAGTATTGTTATATTATATTTACAGTTGAAGTCAGAATTATTAGCCCCCCAAATTATCTGAACATAATACTTTTAATAACTCATCTCTAATTTATTTTATCTTTACCATGATGACAGTAAATAATATTTGACTGCATATTTTTCAAGACACTTCTATACAGCTTAAAGTGACATTTAAAGGCTTAACTAGGTTAATTAGGTTAACTAGGCAGGTTAGGGTAATTAGGCAAGTTATTGTATAACGATGGTTTGTTCTGTAGACTATCAAAAAATATATAGCTTCAAGAGGCTAATAACTTTGTCCTTAAAATGGTGTTTAAAAAATTAAAAACTGCTTTTATTTTAGCCAAAAGAAAACAACTAAGACTTTTTCCAGAAGAAAAAATAGTATCAGACATACTGTGAAAATATTCTTGCTCTGTTAAACACCATTTGGGAAATATTTAAAAAAGAAAAAAATTCAAAGGGGGGCTAATAATTCTGACTTTAACTGTATATATTATAGTAAACAAGAATATTACTATCATACGGTAAATTATATCATATATTTATAGTATGCCGAGTTCAGACTACACTATTTCCAAAGTAGTTATGTCACAGATGTTTTGACAATACATGACTCTCAGCGGCAGCATCTCTCAGTGCTGTGTTTACACTGCAAGATGGATGGGCAATAGGGGGGGATCACACTGAATGACTTTACAATAGGAAGAATTGCAGACATAACTCTGTCTCGGTCTCCAAACTATGTCTCACAACCAAACATGCGGGAGATGTGACACGTAAGCAACAAAATGTCATGTAGTATATGTTTTGTTATTAAAGGTGCAGTCGATGATTGTGTTCAGAAATATTTTTGTTGTGCTGGTTAAAAGTCTCTTTACATTCCAATAGTAATGATTAAAGTAAATGATCTGAATGTGTTTATATGTATTTTTATATTCTCGGTAAGGCATAAAACTAAAAAATGTTCATCCAATTAGATATTGTCAGACCGACAAATAACTCAATTACAAGAGGTATCTCAAACTGTCTGTCAACAAATTAAAATTTCTGCGCAGCCTTGTTAAGCAGACAGATGCGTCACCTGCACACACACGTGCAGCACGCAACTACCGCTGACAGAGAGTGAAAGACGTCATCCTGCAAACTCTGCATCAGCCTGAACTTCTTTCTGATAGACCAGCGTGGCCTAAAATGCATGAAAAGAAAGATTGTTTCTGAAAGGGCTTCTGCCAAAAATGCAGGATTAAAACTTTTCTAAACCCTGAATCAATATCGGAGTTACTTTTGTACACTGGAGCGAAATGTCGTTATGCAGTTTAAAACAACGATTTGAAGGGGCACACCACAGCTGAAGTATTTTTTTAAGACAGGTATGTTTTAAAACTATTTAGCCACGCAAAGCTGGGGTTCGTTCTTCGTACCTCGCTTAAATGATCTAAGATCATTTGGCAGATTCTGGATCTTTTAATCTTGATAACTGATCTCTCGCTTATTTGGTTCTTCAAACAAGTTCGCGAATCAGATTAGAATGTCTGGATAAACTGATCTTAGATCGCTGCGTGTGTTGTGAAGGACAGATCAATCGATCATCGAATTCATGATCAGCAATGCAACGCTTGGCTGACGGCACAGCAGCGTAATGACATCATCTGATTAATATTCAATTATCCATGTGAGCAAAATTACATCAAATTAGCAGTAAACGGTTTGTTAAATATGACACGCAATAAACTTCCACATTTGTTGTGAGCTGCAGGCTTTACACTTTCATTTGTCAAGACAAGAGTATTCATCATGTATTTCAATGCAAATCAATGTATTTAGTTCTACATTTAGAAAAGATTTTCTTTATTATAGAAGGCGTTTTTTAATCGGTGTAAAGAATAACTGGTTGTTTACAAAAGCATTTTCATATTGGTAAAGGCGTCTGCAACTTTTGTGAAGCATCAAATCACCGGCATATTAACTATCAAAACATGTTTATGACAGCATAAATGTATTATTGCTTTAAAAAAAAGTCACATATTGTGCATTTCTATTATACAAAATTTGTACTAAAGCGGTCTAAAAAGTTCTTATCAATAAGTTTTCTCTTTGCAACACCAGGTGGCAGTCTTTGTACTTTCATTTCGAGGGTGCAGATTGAATACGTTTTATTAATATGTATAACTTAATTTATTTTATTAATGACTATAACTTTATATATATAGTTTAAAAATATGTACCATTTTCTCAAGTGTATATAACTACTACTGTAAGAAAATATCAGAATTCGGAACATACTTTCTGTATTATCTTTGCTTGAACTGAGCCGATCTAATCCTGTTTATATTAATTGAACCTGCTCCCGATCAGGTTTGAGCTAGCAGAACTGTTGCTATGACAACAACTCTCGGATCAGCTTTGAAGAACGAAACGATCCTGGATCGTGTCAAATCGTCAATATCCAAATCCAGCTAACTCAGTAATCCACGTACAAAGAACGGACCCCTGATGTAGACTGTGCTCTTGTTTATGAATGGGTTTATATGCACGGAAGTGTTGTTCAGCCACTGAAAACATCTGGCAGAAGATTGGCTATTTTCAAGTTCATGGAGTACCTTTTACAGCATCGATAATATAGTCAGACCTGAGCATTTGTTTAATTGTTCAAGTGTAAAAGGAGCTGAAAACAAGCGATGTACGAAGATCAACGAGCACAACTGAATATGAAAAGTCACTTGTTGTCTTGGTAGTGTAAACATAAGTGTAATGAAAAAAGATGACAGGATATTTCTGTTTTTAGCACTCCTCTTTCCTGGTCTAATTTTCATTTAGTTTAATAACAAAACATAAGTAAATGTGCTCTTACACCTAACCGGCTTTCCTGAGGTGAAGCTTGATTTATACTTACACATTTGTTCATTTTTGAACAGTGACAGCCTGTGACACAGTTTTGGGGAAATATAATCCTGCACCCGCTGACCTGTCAACAACTACACCTGATAAAGTGCGTGTCTCCATAGAGTTTTCTAACTGGTGAATGACATGATCTAGTGTTATATCTAATTCAGTGCTCCTTAGCGAGTTCATGACTTCAGGAGGCGTAGCTTTGGACGGCAGGTGAGGGTCGTAAAATTTCTAAGCTATTATGCTAATACTAGCATTCTGGCAGATCACCTACTGCACCATTAACTATATAAGGAGAAAGACGCCTTTAGTGAGCTAGAAAATTTACTTATTTTGTTCACCTCGGTTTTGAAGCAAATTAGCAATTTCTCTTAAACTTTTTTGTTTTTTGACCCGGTTGTGGTATTGTTATGACACGTCAAACAGACACGGGTGATCCTGCCAAATTTCCACTAGTTTTTCCTCCATTTTTGTGTCCAAATAGAACAAAAAAAGCTCTTTTCTCAACCAAAGCCAGGCTTGTTAATATTGTGGTCTAACTCCTCCCTCAACTTCCCACTGGTCTGGATGCTGCTCTCTCATTGGCTGTAGGTATTTGCCGATGTTATTTTTAATCAGAACACCTTTCACATGACATGATTTTGAATCGACTTACTGGCGATTCTCTCAGATTACGCCTTTGATAGTTCACACTGTGTGATTGTCACTCACGTAAACAAGGACTGATTTTGCTTGTGATTTTGGGCATTTGTCTGCAATTTTTAAAAACCTGACGGCGAGTCAAATTCAGGGCTAAAATGGATGCAGTCTGAACTCAGCAATAGTTTTCAGTGTCATAATGTAATCAAATGCCATTTAATATGCTAAAAATGTAATCTTATATGCCAAAATGCTGCTTTAAAATCTAATTTTAAAAGACAATTCGTCATATTTAATACAACATTTTGCATTTAAAAAGTGTTGAATCTCTTAATTGATTCAATATTGTTGCTTTTTACAGTATTGCGTTTTTAAATTAACTTGTATCTGAATTTTCTCATTTATTTGACTCTGGTTTGCATTTATTTATGATTGTTTTACTGCAATTTCTATTTATTTTAATAAATTTTAAAATCTTTCAATCTTTTTAAATAAATTTAGTAGAAACAATATAATAAGTATAATTTATTACACACATTATTAGATTAGTTTTCTTTATATTAATGTATATTTATGTTTTTAAGTATTTGAGTTTTTCTAAATAATTTATAATTTATGAACTATTTGTTTTTTTATATTACATTTTCATTTCATTTTTCAGATAATATTAATTAAGGCTATATTTTTTACTCAACAATAAAACATAATAAAAAAATCTATACAATGAGATCATGTTACTTTTAGATCATAAAAAAGCAGCTCAATGACCTGAATATCAGGATCCACAAACTGGAAGACAGGAGGACTGTCCTTTCTTGGTGTGACTGTCCAGTAAAAACATAAGATAAAATTAATCATGCAGCAATCATTTAGAAAAACATATATATATATATATATATATATATATATATATATATACACTGTAACACCTTGGTGCATTTCATTATGGTGCAAACACGCATGCAATGGCATATGGATACATTTTTATCACCTGATTCTCGTTCAGGAGGAGATGGCTCTGGTGTGTAAAAAACATCAGGAACTGTACTGTTCTCCAGCTCCTAAACAACACAGAAAATACTGTCAAAGCACAGTAAAATATAATAACTAAATAATTACAAACTAGTGAAGTCAAACCTCAGGAGTGTCATCCAGGTCTATTTTGCTGGGATAAAGATCTTGCACCAGTATGATCAGAGCCAGGAGATCAGAGGGGTTCAGATTGCTGGCATTACGACTGCACACAGAAAAAAAATAAATTACATTTGGATTACAATTAATTACATTATTTCTAATATTATTAATTATAAGCCCTCCTGTAATTTATTATTTTTTTCAAATTCAGTTGAGGTCAGAATTATTAGCCCCCCTGAATTGTTAGCCCTCCTGTTTATTTTTTTACCTAATTTCTGTTTGATGGACAGATTTGTTTCAACACATTTCTAAACATAATAATTTTAATAACTAATTTCTAATAACTGATTTATTTTATCTTTATCATAATGACAGTAAATAATATTTGACTAGATATTTTTCAAGACACTTCTATACAGCTTTTGTCTTTTAAATTGTTTTTTTTTTTTTTAAACTGCTTTTATCCAAGCCAAAATAAAACAAATAAGACTTTCTCCAGAAGAAATAAATATTATCAGACATACTGTGAAAATTTCCTTGCTCTGTTAAACATCATTTGGGAAATATTTAAAAAATATAAAAAGGGGGGGCTAATAAGTCTGACTTCAACTGTATTTCTCAAGTACTATTCAATTAAGAGAAGATTATTTTTAATAAATTTTAAACAAAATATAAATATATATATATATATATAAATATATATATATAAATATATATATATATATATATATATATATATATATATATATATATATATATATATATATATATATATATATATATAAAAATATATATATATATAAAAAAATATATATATATATAAAAAAAAAAAATATATATATATATATATATATATATATATATATATATATATATATATATATATATATATATATATATATATTACTAGCTATTTTACAAAATACTAGCATTCAACTTTAAGTCCAAATTAATACTTAACTAGATTAATTAGGCAAATAAAACATTCTACATTTTTAAATCCTAAATTGTGTTACAAACAATGTCAAATGTTCTTTAAAAAAATACCCTGAACAATTGTTTAAAATACACTTTAATGTCAAAAGGTGATAACAACCATTAAAATCACTGAATAAAATCATTTAAAAATTCAGATTCAAACATGCTGACTCATCTTGTAAAAAATATAATAAATAAATAATAAAAATAGAAATAAACAATCATTTATCAATGATAAAAATGACAAAAAAAAATATATATATAAATACATATAAACATACATTTGGATGTATATTTGGACAAGTAAATCAAAAAAGATTTTTAAAAACATCTTAAGACAAGAATTGATGTACTCTAAATGTTGATAAAATTGTAACAAAACAATGTTTTAAAATTACAATACAGTTATGCCTGAACAATTTTAAATTTATTTATATTTTGTTAAATTGTCTATAAAATAAATAAATGTAAAAAATGTAAATACATTTTTAAAAATAAAATAAAAATCACAGGAAAATTGTGATTTCTATTTTTTTGGGAATAAAACTTTTTTTTTTTTTTTCACATTAATGCCGCTTTGATTGCTTCTACTTGATTTATTTTGTCTTTACACAACCCCAGTCTCCATCTGATGGTTTAGTACCTGGAGTAGAAGGCCAGCTGTTTGGTGTGCACCAGTATGAATGCGTGCAGCACCTCCTCACCAGCTCGGTCCATGCTGCTGTTAATCTGCTGTACCAGTCGACGCTCCAGAAACTCAATGCACTGCTCACAAAGGGTCGGGTGGATCAGCCTCTCCACTGCCTGAATGGAACCAGAGAACTCTACATCTGTCATCCAAAACTAGCATGCAAATCATAAAAACAGACTTGAACGCACCTCCACTAAAAAGCTTTGGTCATTTTCACGCAAGCGGCTGTATGTCTCCAAGAGGCTTCGCAGTTTTTTCCACAACCGGTTCCTCTGCTCTGTGTCTTGAGGGCGCAGTCTAAAAAATTGAACATATGTGTGAACATATGAACCAAATAGACTGCTTGTGCTAACCTACAGTATTATAACGAAAATCCTAAGACCTTACACACTCATCAGCCACTTTATTAGGTACATCTGTCCAACTGCTCGTTAACGCACATTTCTAATTGGCCAATCACATGGCAGAAACTCAATGCATTTAGGCATTTAGTCATGGTCAAGACGATCTGCTGCAGTGCAAAATGAGCATCAGAATGGGAAAGAAATGTGATTTAAGTGACTTTGGGGGACAAAAGAGGGTCCAACCCAGTACTAGTAAGGTGTACCTAATAAAGTGGCCAGTGAGTGTATATGAGATTTCTCATCTATAAATATACATTTTCTGCCAAACACTACGGTTCAAATGTTTAGCTTTTGTAAAAAATGTGTTCTTATAATTTTTCTGTTTTTGTAAGGAACGCATTGTTATATTACAGTTATATTAAGCATTGCCAAATGGTATAGACAATAACATAATATTAGTACAATAATATTATTCTTATACAGTTTATTACATTATTTTTTATTATATTACATTATTTATGTTTCAGTGTCACAATCATTCAGAAATGTAATCAATATGTTAAATTGCTGCTTTAAAAACTGATATTATTATTTACAAAAGTAAGTAATTTTTACGGTTCTTCTGCTCAGTGTCTTAAGAGCGCAGTCTAACAAATTGAAACACAAACGAAAAAGGTCTTTGGTGTTAAAATAAGAACAAACTAGACTGTTCATGCTAATTTTCAGGATTAAAATTGAAAGTGCAGTTCTCACTCTTTCCTCAGGAGGGGGCCGCTGAGCGTCACCATCCCAAACAGGATTTCTGTGAGTTTCTTCATCACGTAGATCTTTCTCTTCAAATCTTCTTCGGTCTCCTCTCCGTCTCCGTTCACAGCAATGTATAAGCACTCATCAAACTGCATGAACAAACAGAAAGAGGGTCATTAACAGAGATGTAGAATTTTATTTTATTTTTTAAAACGGTGGCGATATTTCACAGCTGAAGTAAAACACATCACATGTAAACTAAAAGTTTTATTAAATGGCGTGTTTTGCAGGAGCGTGGTGCAACATAAACAAACATAATAATAAATATAAACACAACACTTGACGTAAACCTTTACATACTGTAACAACGGTAGCGGTAACAACTAAACATATACTATAAACTACGAATGCAACAATACGGCCCATGGTTCAATACTTACCTCGGTTTTTTAACACTGTTTTCGGATCGGTTATCATGGCTTGACACGTGTTTTTTTTTATATATAGGCAATAGGAACAGTAAGAGCTAAGGAGAAAAAAATAAAAACGATTTATTGCAATACTCAATTTTTTTTACTTAAAAGCCAAGAAAAGTACACTAGTTACTATTGTATGTAGGGAACACATAAAAATGCTACACTTTGAAAATAAACAAATGCGGTGCTGAAAAAATGCAAGAAAGTAGTCTGTAACGCGGGATCGAGTGCTTATATAAAATGACAAAAGCCCACATCTCTAATCACCGAAAACGGCTGCAAATCATTAGCAATAAACACCCGCACTGCCTTTGTTATTTTTATGTGTCTCTCGGAACCAGTAGGGTATATTTTCTTGAAGGATTCAGCGAGGGATTGTTGCCAATTTTGAGGACTTTATTACCTTCTCTGCTATCCTGCCTTCAGACAGTGATATTGCTGGGTGATGGCGCTGCAGATGTGCAGTCATGGTTATATGTGTAAAACAATGCTTGCACACAGTTATTTTTAGTTCACTGTTTTTTCTTTTATTGGCATTATATTTACCAGCAAAACCGAAATGTCCTCACACCGCAGATTTGAAAGACACCAGCGCTTTCTTGTACTGTTGCCTCACTTCGCCGGTGCTTCCTTGTACTGTTGCTTTACTTCACCGACGCTTGCCATGTTAAAATGTGGAATGATGGTCAAAATATTGTGGTCATGTTTTCTATGCAAGTTGCCCATGTACAGTATGTTGCATATGTAAGTCACTAGAAAAATAAATAAATGAAACATATACACACATATGTACATACATATAAAGTTGAAACGAGGCAAAATTATTAGCCCTCTAGTAAACTTGTAAATCTTTTTCATATATTTTCCAAGTGCTGTTTAACAGACCAAGTTTTATTTTCACAGTATGTGCTTTATAAAATTTTCTTCTGGAGAAAAAAAGTCTTATTTATTTATGTTTGACTGGAATAAAACAAATAAATTAAAATTATACATAATTTAGTTTTTGAATCATTTTTTATCGAGTCAATATTACTATAATATTATAAAAATGGTATTGGCTACCGAACAAAGCAATGTTGACCATTGATTTATTAACCTACAGCAGGGGGCTCCAATCTCGGTCCTGGAGGGCCGGTGTCCCAGCAGGGTTTAGCTCCAACTTGCCTCAACACACCTGCCTGGATGTTTCAAGTATATCTAGTTAGACCTTGATTAGCTTGTTCAGGTGTGTTTGATTAGGGTTGGAGCTAAAATCTGCAGGACTTCCAGGAACAAGTTTAGTGACCACTGACCTACAGTAATCTTCCTAGATAACCTAATTAAGATTTAAAATTTTACTTTAAACTGAATACTAGTATCTTGCAAAATAACTAGTAAAATATTATGTACTGTCATCATGGAAAAGACAAATTGCTTAATAGAACTGAGTTATAACTATTATGTTTTAAAATAAGTTGAAAGTTAGGTTGAGAATGAATCCTTAGATACATGTATTTAAATGGTTATATACAGTAGACGGTTATATGGTTTATTTAATAAAATGGTTTAATAAAATAATCATTTAATAAAATGGTTTATATGGATTTATATTTAGGTCTTAGGATAGGTGTTTTAGATTGCTTACAGAATCAAAACACCACGTGAATATACAAAAATATAATACTTAGGGCTCGAAATTGCGCCCAAAATTTTATCTATGCGACCTCAAAATATATATGGGAGCATTTGTGCGAGTGCATTAAATTGATGTCGTGCGACCAGTTTTCACAGCAAAATTTGGAGGCATTCACACATTAAGCATCTTTGCACCTAACAACACCAAACGCAGTGCTCAGGAATGGTTTAAAACAGTAAACAAAAAACAAAGCCCGCAATGCTTGCCCCACCATCAAGCTCTTCTAAAAGGCCAACTGCGCTAAAACAGAATGCGAATGGATTGGTTAATATCAGCTGTCAATCACTCAGTTCCAATGACAGGGAGCTACAGTCGCGAAAATGTAAAGGTCTGCATGCAAGATAATGAAAACAACACTGACAGATTTAGTTTTAGAAATCACCTAAAGTTACAAATAATGGCACATCTGATTAGTAATCATGTAATAAATCCAGTATTTACACTTTTCAAAGAGTAGATAAAATACTTCCAGTGTTAAAAGTCTACTATGAAAATGACTAAAGTATTCACTGTAATGCCGATGGGATGAGGTTTTCAGGTCACAGCGTTTGCCACTGAATCTACACATTTTAAGCATGAGATGTACTAGCGTTATTTAATCCTTCATTTAATCGTCACAACGTATGCAAATAATAAGTTATATGCAGGGCCAGACGGAATCTGCGGATGTTTTTTGCTATTTCTGCGGAGAATTTTGGTAAAAATTTGCAGATTTCTGCTGAATTATTTTGGGAGTTTCCAGCGGAGTATCATAACTAAAACCTTAAAATATTAAATAAAAAGTAATAAATTACTGAATAAAAACTGAATAAATTCAGATTTACACATTTACTCAAGTAAATAAACAGAATTAATAATCGGCTAAAAATCTGCAGAAATCTGCGGAATTCTGCGCACACATATTCCGTGTGGGCCTAGTTATATGTCAATATCAACTGTGCAATATCAGACACCACCCATGAGAACAGCACAGTTATTATTGTTAATTCAGTTCATCTCATTCATGTCAAGCAGTGCGTGCAGGGCCGGTGAGCGCATGAAGATTTTTGTTTATTTGTTAGTTGTGATTAGAGTGTTAATATATAATATAATCTGTTAATATAAACGTGTAGTTACGATGCTCATATTTTTGGTGGGTGCAACTAAATTTTGTCTAGTGCGCCTACATTTTTGAAGTTAGGAGCACCGGTGCTACCAAGAAACAAGGTTAATTTTTAAGCCCTGACATTATGAATATATTGCTCAGCAGATGAGTACACTCCTCACAAATCTTTCATTTTAAAGAGCCCATTTTATGGATTTTTGAAAATTCCCCTCCATGTAGTGTGTAACACAGCTCTAAGTGAAGTGAAGTATCCAGCTAAGGCTTAAATCTGTTAGTGTACAGTGTTTAAAACTGTTGATTCATCTATAAAAGAGTCGACTCATAGTGCTTCAAACGAGTCGCCTTGATACCAATTCATTAGGTGTTTCGCCATGACGTACGAACGAAACCAAGTTATTCACATGCACGCGCAAACCCGGGAGATTTCAAACCTGAGGCCCCGCCCTCTGACGCAGAAACCCAGACACACACACACACACCCACCCACAAACACACACACACACACACACACACACAAACATGCCGGTCGATTGAAGTCACACTGCAGATGGATATATTGAGTCTCTACCCAAAGATGAAACCTCAGCATTATAGCCAAGCAGTTGGAAACTACTGGAAACTTCTGGAAACTACATGCTACAAAGAATACTTCATCAGCGTTTGTTAAAGGAAGGATCAGTAAAGAGTAACTTATTGATGGACATGTCAGGATGGATTTTTCTTCCTCCATTTCTCAAGTGTAAGTACGTGCGATTAAAGTTGCCTCGTTGACTCTAGCTTGCAAATGTATTTAGTTGTGATTTGTTACTTGTAACTGCGTGTACTGTATCAGGTTAACTGGCTATATTCTCTTATCGCGTGCAAAGTCACGTTAAAAACGCGACGCGTGCTGCTTTGTTAACGGAGCTCCGTGGACGAGGAGTAGTGTGTGTGTCTGTGCGCGCGCTGTTGTCCGGAGGTGTGTGTGTTTGTGTGTGTGTGTGTGTGCGCGCGCTGTCGTCCGCAGCAGGGTTAAGTGCGGGTGTGTGTGTGTGTGTGTGCAATATGTGTGTGTGTGTGTCTGTGAAAAGAGCAGAGTGAGAAGCTAGGAGATCTCCTCAACTGTTTTTGGAGTTTTTGCTCAATAAAATAGTTAGTCGTCTGAATTTTCAAGTTCATAGTCTGTATACATTGACCCACTGGCAGCCAAAATCCACGCCTACACTATCGAGCATGTATGAACTGTGATTACTTTTATATTGCTGATTAGCTGTTTGGCATTTCACTCTCTGACTGAAGGCATGTCGACCAATCGCAACAGACTGTCATCGGTCCAATCAGCGCAGATTAGCTTCGCGCTAAGGAGGGGTTTGGGAACAAATGAATCACTGGACGATTCATACGGGAGTCGCTGGGATAATTAGGTAAAAATAAATGCAGATTATAAGACCACGAAAGTGTTTTTTGACCTTGCATGCATATTAAACTGTTGTTGGAGACCCTTACAACCAAGATATGACCCTATTTCATGTATAATATGGGCTCTTTAATTATTATTTTCCAAAGGACAAAATTATACCAGATTTACAATATTATATTGTAAATGCATAAAAATTAGATTATTCAGTACTGAAGCCAAATCTGGAGTTTATCTAAGAAAATAAGTTATGATAATGGTCCAAAATTTCTACACCAAAATTTTTATATAAATAAAAATAAATAAATGCATTATCTTTCTATTTCTAAAGATGTTTTTGACAAAAATATTATATAAATAAATATATACATTAAATAAATCTGTTTTGTTTAAATGCACCAACATACGTTGCCTATATTTACTGAGAAATGAATAAAAATATTCATCTTCAAAACAGGGTGTACTCAATTATGCTGAGCGCTGTAAATATGACATCATTTTACAAAATACATTTTTTAAATATTGTACTTTATGTGTTTACAGTATACACATCAAACCAGTATCATTTCATAAGCATTTTTCGTTCAGCAATAGCGTGCTGTCTGTTCATAACCAGCAGTGTGCATGTCATTAGAGCAGCTGAGATGACTCTTTCATTCCGCTGTGCATTACCTGATGCAGAACATAGATATGATTGTTCTCTGTGCTGAAGGAGGTGTAATTGTCCCCGAGTCGGTCCACCATGGTGCTACAGGAGATGATGATTGGTGCGAAGAGAGTGTTAATGCTGTCTTCAAAGGCAGGCAGCTAAAAATGCAAACAAAATATTAATAATCATGCACGCAAATAACAATGTATTTTAAAATGAAATTTTGGTTGGTTTCATTATAAGAAATTTATTACAGCTGGAGTATTGAATTTAATTTTGTTTATCAAAATTTGCTAAATGTATGTATGTAATAATTGTTTACATCCTGAATCCATCTAATGAACGGTGTTGTTTTTTTTATTTTTAGCTAAAATTACAACAGGGAGCCTATAATGAGTGTTTTTTTTAGATCTGCTGGGTCTGTACTTAGTTACTTCATTAGCTATTTAGTTCCTTTGATAGTTACTTTATTAGTTAGGTAGTTAATTCATTACTTAGTTTCTGACATTGTCAGTTACTTCATTAGTTAGTTACAGTAGTTTGTGTCTTAGTTTGTCACTTAGTTATTTTGTTATTTAGTTAGTTAGACTTGCATTAGCAATATTAATCGCAACACTTGTACAAAGTATTCAATATAAAATTTACAACCATAACAGTTTCTTAATATTCATTCATAGCACAAAAGAAACAAATAAATAACAACAACTAACAATAACAAAAAGTAAGCAATAATCTTTCTATTTGATCAATGATAAATATTTTTTAATTCCTCCATATGACATTTTACATTTTCTTCCTTGAAATATGTCCTGAAAAAAGTTCACTAATATCATTTAAAAACACATTCTATTAAAATATGTTTTATCCTCAAAATATTTGAACGTAATTTACAAATATGTTTGGATTGGTGCATACACTGCTACTGTAAATATGAAGGTTTTAAAATGGTGTTCAATAAAAGAATCTTTTGGTTTCCCTAAAAAAAAACTTTTAGTAACAGTTTTTTCTTAGTTTGAAGAATATTTAGTGAATCAATAGAATCATTTTCTGCTATAAGTCAGCTTTTGTTTACAGCAAAGGTTCCTGGTGTGTTAAAGGTTCTTTATAGAACCACCAAACCAACAAAGATATTATATTTTAAAAGCAATAGTCAATTAAAAACTGACGCCATCGGCTTTTAACTCACCCTTCACTTATTTTAAATCTGCTTTTTTTTGCTTCTGTTGATCACAAAAGAAGAAATTTGGAATATGGCTGTAAAGTGCAAACCATTATCTTTCCAGTATTTGTGTTTTCAACCATGGAAGTCTACGTTTATCAGCTTTTAGCTTACTTCAAAATAATCTTCTTTTAGGATCAGCAGAAAAAAGAAACTCATTAAGGTTTGTAACCAATTAAGACTAAGTAAATTTACATTTTGGGTGCTATCCCTTTAAGAGTGTAGCATTTGAATGAGAGGTAATGTTATTTTATTCATTTATTTAATGCCATGTAAGCACCCAAGGCTATTTTCATGGCACGAATAATTCAATAATAAATATACAATTAAAATCATCAAACAACTGAAAACATTAACTTAAATACGATTTTTAGTGTTATTACAGGATGAAAATTCTAATATTTTCTCTGGTGTCACTTTGCTGCAAATGTCCTCAAGAGAATTCATTCAAGAAAAAAAGCCTTCTGGAACCATTAAAAGCAGGACAGTCCAGTAACGTGTTTTACTGTGAGATGTTTTGTGCATTACAAACATTGAGTAGGGTCTTCTTGAATGAGAGGTAGTTCCAGCTATACTGTTCCTCATTAAGAAGCAAACAGTTTTATGTAAAAACTACCGGAGTACCCAATGTTATGTACAATAGCTTAAAATATCTATGTTTTATGTGTCTGAAAGTCAAACAGCACTATTTGATAATCTAGAGCAAAAAAAAACATACTCCTTCTCCTTCCTCCTGGGAGACTCCATACTGCTCCTGAAGCCGCTGTTCGAACTCGCTGTCCGTCCAGTAGAACAGAACCTCTGCGCTCTCATTGGCCACCAGCAGACACTTCATTTTACCTGAGGAAAAATGATTCATTGTGTTCACATGCTTTCTTGAGGCATTACTGACTTTGCAGGACTTCTAAAGCGAGTTTGCCCAAAAATATAAATTAACTCATTATTTACTCTTCCTCATGCGGTTTTTAAACTTTTATTAGTTTCTTACATCTGTAGGAAACAAAAGAAGATATTTTACAAAGAAAACTGGTTGCTGGGACCCATCAACTTCCATAGCAGGACAAAGAAAAATACTGTTGAAATCAATGGATCCCAGAAACCAGCATTTTTCATATGATCTTCTAAAGGGAGAGTAAATTGTGGCAGAATTTTCATTTAGTAGAATTAAACAACACAAATAAGTTTTCCTTAAGGAGGTACACCAAAGATGCTGAAACTAGCACTGGAAACGTCAGGTAATTTTTATATGTTAGTCTGGCTTGCATAACATCTATGTAAATATTCATCAATCCCTCTCACAATATAGCCAATTATTTTCGATATCTTTCAATAATCACTGAAAAGAGGGCTTAATTTAGCAATGTGGTGTCACCCCATCCCCACCCCCACCAAAAAAAATAAATAAATAAATGTCCTTGATCTGTTAAACATCATTTGGGAAATACTTAAAAAAAGAAAAAAAAACTGTACATAATTGTTACACATTTAGTGTAAGTGTTGGTAAAACAAAAAGCAAAAAATAAATTCTCTAACAGCAATTGATCAGGACATATTCTAAAGTAAAGACAAAGTATCTACGACTGCACTATACAAATATTTAGAAATGAGAAAACCAGCTAAAGTTACTTTTTTTGTTGAGGTAAAGTATTTTTTTTAAAACCTGAACTGAGAGTTTCAATCAACAACTTTAAAGTCAAGCTGCTTTGGCACATTCTACATTGTAAAAGTGCTATAGAAATAAAGATGAATTGAATTTGCACATTCGTTCAGTGACAACTTGTGACACACTCCCTATATTGTTTACCATAGTACTTTCAATTTTCAGTCTGAAATCACATGCAAGTGCTGTATGGCTTGAACAACAACATTAGAACTATTTATTGTCAACAGTGTTGCAAAGGCTGCTAACATGATTTTACTATTTAGATTTGGCAAAGGATCCTTTTCTGAAATTATATTGGGAGAATGTTTGAATGTGTGAATATAAAATTAACTTTACCTTAATGAGAAATCCCTGTATTTTGACATTTACTGTACTGTATATATAAATACAACAATGATAACATGGTTCACAATAACAAAACACACTGATGTAAGACACAAACGGAAGTAAATAAAAAAAACCCACATAGATCTTTTCAGCAAGAATTATTGCAATATTATAAAACACAAAGCAAACAATACCTGACAGGGTGTTCCTCAGAAGCCGACAGCTTTTGGTTCCTCCAGGATGAAACTAAAGTTTACGTCTCATCTGATGCCTGATTCATAGAAAAGCATAATTTACTTGGGAACTTTTGCACTAAACTCTCTAACCTACTTACGTATCACTAAAGTACACTTACTGTTTTAGCTGTTGGCGTTTACAGCAGAAAAGTGTCATTGTTTCTGAATCCTGGTCCAGCTCACCGAACAACGATTAGTTTGTCATCAGCTGCTGAACTGCTACAGCGCTTCCGTAAAGTGTGTGCGTGCGCGCGTCACGTGATTGAGTATTCAGCTACGAGCGAGCAAGCGCGCGGCCGCGGCACGTCTGGAATTCAGATCATGCGCGGCGGATCTAAAGCGCGTGATTCATTTATTATCGCTCATTCATATAATAAAGCCATTTATACCCGCTCACCCTGTGTCTGTCAGTCTTTCTGTCTTTTACACAGTATTCAGTACTGCACTGTATTAACGTTAAAATGATCGTTCGCTCAAAAATTACAATTTACTTTTTACTCACTCTCAAGTGGTTGCAAGCCTTTTGAGTTCTTTCTTCTGCTTAACACAGAATTTGATAATTTTACAACCATTGACTTTCATAGTACACTCTCACAAATAAAGGTACGCAAGCTGTCACTGAGGTGGTACCTTTTCAATACACATTTCCATACCTGAAGGGTACATATTAGGGGCACAAAGGAACACTTTTTGGTTTTGGTTAAATAATAAACAAAGTATTGGGGTTAGAAAAACCATTTGTTTTTTTACCAACAAAACACAAATCTCTCCTACAAATGAGCACAGAAAGTATGATCACAGGACCTATTTTCTGTGTGTTGCCAAAAGTGCCAGGAGTAAAAATGTTACTATTTACCCCACCCTTGGGCAAGTTGTAACAGACAGAGGGTAAGTTGTAACAAATGCTTAAAAAGGTAGATTACACAAAAAATAATTTAAATTTAATTTAATTTAAATATTAGCTATATTTTATCATGCTGTACCTAGCTCAATTTATTTTATTTTCTACATAGCACAGTATGTTTATTTATTATTATATAAACACATTTGTATTTATTTACATTATTATCCATTATTATACAATGCATTTATTTGTAGTTTTTTTGTTTTTAAAAAATTATATTAAAAATTGAATTATTTAAAAAGTTCCCAGCTTTACACTCAAAAAAAATTATATATATATATATATATATATATATATATATATATATATATATATATATATATATATATATATATATATATATATATATTGTGTTTGTTTAATTGGTGTCCAACTTAATTGTAACACCCTGTTACAAATAACCCTGCTGTGTCGTGTTTTCCTCAAAACTGGGTAGCAATCACAGTGATTTTTTGATCAAAATGGTTTCATCTTTTAGCCTAGAAGACGGTAATCACAACAATATAAGATTAAGTTCATACTTTCACATATTATTTTTAAAAATAAAAATATATTGACCATATTAAAAAATACTTTTATGTTGCAAAAAATGGTTTCTCCTCTGTTTCCAAATCCAAATTTAGCCGCACTTTTTCAAAAATTGGCAGGAAGACATCTGCCGACACTGTAGTGAAAACCTCGGAAGCATGCCATGATTAAAACTGAGCAAATACCTTAAAACTCTGTTACATTTTACCCCTCATTACGTTTATTTCTGAGAGTGTGGGATAAACAAATACTAACATTTAACAAAATATCCTCTTTTGTGTTCCACAGGAGAAAGAATCTCAAAAAGGTTTGAAACAAGGATGAGTAAATATTAACAGTATTTCTATTTTATCTGTTAGGTGAACGATCCATTTAATGTTTTGTTTTTTAATTTACTAAACGATTTCATAATGGCATTAAAATATTAAAAAAGGAAAAAGTATGATCACAGTCTGTCTAATTCTGTAGTCAGAAAAGTGAAAGACTGTATACTCTGTAGTAATAAAAAACATAACAATAAATTTATTATATTCAAAAATCCCCACAAAATATTTAGTTATTATTAATTAAACCAGAGAAAGTTGGTAGCTGTTTCGGTGGTTCTCATTTTAGGAAATAAAATTATTTTTAATATTTCATGTAAGTTTTGCAACTCATATCTTGATTAGATTAATTAGATAAAACCTGTAACCATTGACTTCCATAGGATAAATAAATACTATATATATATATATATATATATATATATATATATATATATATATATATATATATATATATATATATATAATTATTATTATCTTTTAATATCTTGATTTTTCTCTTTTTTACATTTTGTCTGCCAGATAAAAATGTATAAAAGATATTGCAATTATGAATTGCATGTAGTTTGACTGTTTAAAGAATAATATGGCATACATTTGTGTATCTCAAATAAATTAAATAGACATTTTATCTGGTTTGTTATTTAACAAACACATTCCATTTCTGTAATTATTAATAATTCTGCTGTCAAATATTGACTATTTGCATGGTTCATATATTAAATAATGATTATGCCAACTCAGGACGCATCTCAGATTAATCATAGTTTAATATTTTGTTTGGTTTGACAAACAAGACAAAAATGCACTGTAAAATAAAATACATTAATACATGTTATTTTTATTTATTTTTTTAACAAAGGTTAGTGACTGGTTCTTTTGTGCTCTAATTGTAAAATAAATATAAATTAAAATAATTCCTTATGCATTAAGGTGGGATGCTTGTTTCGATATTTAAGATCAGAGATGCCTAAAGTAGGACCTGCAAGAAATAGTTGGCCCATTGTAACCTTTAATTTAGCCCAAAATCTCATCTTAGGAGGATAGAGAGGGTTGGGGCAATGCCTTAAACAGAGATCACCATTTCTAAAAATGAGGTAAAATTGGTTTTATACTCGCACATTCGTTCAATGATAACTTGTGACATGCTCCCTTTAGTGTTTACCAATGTACTTTGAATATTCGGTCTGAAATCAGATGTAAATATGACTTCAAAAAACATTAGCACTGTTTATTTAACTGTGAACAATGTTGTACTTTGATAGTCATTGGCTGCCATGATGTTTTGACTATTTATAAATCGCAAAGATTGCTTTTCTGAAATGATATTATTAATGAGAAGGTCGTAATGTGTGAATATAAAACCAACTTTACCTTACTCCTCCAAAATTGACAAAACCTTTTTTGTTTGTTTTATTGCTGAGCTACAAAAAAGCAAATTGGTCAGGGGTGAGGTGTCTGAATAACACTGTTGAGAACCGGGTTAGTTACTGTACTGTGGTGTTAGTAACTGTACAATGGAAATTACAGGAGATTTCTGGGAGAAACAAAGCGGGAGGGTGGCGAGTGATGGGTCTGATATATGACAGACTCCCGGGAAAAATGGGAGCGTTGACAGGTTTTATATATATATATATATATATATATATATATATATATATATATATTACAATATGTATACTATACTGACAATATTTATACTGTATTAGTTAATATAAAGCAATGGTTTTTTTTTTATATTCTTAAAATATTATTATAAATTAGGAAATTACCCATGGCACATATTCAGCCCACTAACCTTAAACTTTGGATTTTGGCATTTCACAAAAATAATTTAGCCATCCCTGTTTTAGACAAACCTTATATAAAAATGAATTTGATCTATTTTCGTCAACTTCGGCACTGCTACTTTTTTTCTACATGTTTTTTTTTTATTTTATTTTTCTTTCTTTCCTTCTTCCTGCATGAAATTGTAAATAAATATTCGGTTTGTTTTGACCAGCACGTTCTGCAGTGTATGACACACACATGTAAGAATGTCGGATTTTACCAGCGTTAACTCTCTGTGTAATTGGCTTATGCGCAGAGTAAACATCATGAAATCCTCCATCTTGGCTCAAGGCTTGAGTTCTGTTCTGGTGCTCCAAACAGGGTCAAAAGTATAAACATTTTCACGCTGGGTTTGGTTACAGTGTGCATGGCAAAGCCGGCAAAGTCACGCAAAGGTAGTTTGAGTCTCCGCAGAACTGCAGAGCGCAGAGAAAGAGACGTCACACTTCATTATGTCTGTATATTAATCCATGATGGTGATTGTCAGCTTTGATCAGATGACAAAGACCTACCTGCTCGCTGCACAGGCAACACACACATATTCAGTCATGTTCTGCAGGCGTGGGTTATTTATTTTTTTACTTTATAATGTAAAATTGTCTTATTATTATTGTTTTATTATGGTTCACATATTGTCTAAAATGTATTCCCTTTTAATGTCTGAATACATTAAACATTTATTTTGGTTTGACAATTTATCTGGATTTTAAAAGACTAAAAAAATTAATTCAACCCCGAATCAAAAAAAGTTGGGAGAGTATGACAAACACAAATAAAAATAGTAACCTCAAAATTTACTTTGACTTGAATTTTATTGCAGACAATACAACAAACAATTTTTAATGCGCTCTTCGTGATTTTTAGTTTTATTATTTTAAAATTTGGTTCTTGCAACACAATTAAAATATATATATATAACAGTAAAGCATTTATCACTTTGGGACCACAGATTCTCTATTGGAGACAGCTCGGGAGTGCAGGCAGGCCATGAAAGTACCTGTATTCTCTTCCTCCGAACAAGTATATAAATAAATAAACGTGTGTGTGTGTGATAAGAAACTAACAGTTTCTCTTTTGATACACTATTCGATGCCTCTTTTAGTCTAAATTTCAGTAAATGTAAATATGTAAATAGATATTTAGTATAGAATTTTATATATTTTGTGCATTTTAAAATTTCAAATAACTTAATTGTATTTGGTTAGATATTTAACAAAGACAAAAATGAAAAGAAAATTATATTATTAAATTATTCACAAAGTGTTTTTGATGGGTTATGTTCTTAGATGAATCCTGTGCACTAGGATTGTGATAACACGTGATAACATTTCACTTGGGTCATATTTGACAAATTATTTCTACTGTAATTTATTTACGTGAAAAAACTTTGCATAGTTCATGTGGTATATACACTGTATATGAGCAATTCCATCCAAATGTCAACCTTGCCATGTAAAAAAGCCCTTGTAGGCTTGTATTTTTCAGTGCTTTAAAAATACTCAAAAATGTCTCTGTCAGTGTTTTCAAACAATCATATTTATTTACCAAAGTCAAACAAGTGGCAATTTCACATCTGTCACATCCATAATGAAGCCTTTCCTCATAAATACAAAAATGTAAAATCAAATACAATCAGTTATGTTTGTTCTATAGTGATCCAACTTTTATTCTTTTGATTAGCATTGTTTGTTTGTTTTTTTTTTTTGTTTTTTTTGGGGGGTGGGGGGTGCAGTTTAATTCCAAGAATTTCTACAAAGTATCTTGTATACTGTAAACTTGCAGACTTTTTGCCACATCTATAACAAGTTTATTTTTCTAATTTAAGATATAAAAAAATGTTTACTGATTGATATTTGTCTGCTCCCACAACTCTGTTTCTAGTTGTTTAAAAAGAAAATATATATATATATATATATATATATATATATATATATATATATATATATATATATATATATATATATATATATATATATATATATATTTATATATATATAAAGAAATGTTTCAATATAATGTTAACATAGACTTCCTCTGTCAATTTATGTTTTGAGATTTTACTGCAAAGGTCACATCCGTAAGGCTGGAATTGCTTATTGAAATTATAAAACATTTTATTTTTAAATGTCAAATTCTCTCTTTTTAATGTCTTTTAATGTGTGAATATATTTAGTTTGGTTTATCTGCTTTCTATCAATTGTAGCATCTCTATACAATTAGTATCTCAAATTTATTTAATTTTATTTTAATGCACTCTCTTTTAGTGAAACTTACAGAGTACTTCAGTGGTTCTTCTGGTCTAGATTTCAGCTAACAGGTGATCATAAAGGCCTGCTGGGTCGTATCAGACTCTGAGACTCTTGACCAAGTGTGAATGGCTCTGGATTCTGTTTAGTCAAGCACACATTGCGTCCTTTAAGATGAACCACATGTGAACTGCAGACATGTTTCCTTTTAGACCATGATGTTAATTCTTGTGCACTTTACTGCGCTTAACAGTCAATATATATTCATTACTTAATGACCACCATCTTTTGCACATAATACATCTACATGGACATGAGGTCAACGGTTTGTTAAGAATCGTCCATAAATAATGGTTACAAATAAAATGGGTTATTTAGCTCAAGAAACAGCTAGGTAGGTGTTAGCAATGTTTTATTTAAGATGATTTTTACAATTTACAAACATCTTAGTCTTGTTAGCTATAATAATTTCATTCAATTAGTGTGTGAATGACTCGCTAAATGATCATTGTGAATGTTTAATAAATGTTTTTATTTTAGCATTTACGTGCCATTTACTGAAATTAGTAAAATGCTACTGTTTTGATAGCCGAGTTTTTCTGTTTTTCTTACCGTGTGCGATCTCCCCCTAGGCTACTTGCACAAGATGGCGCCGATGAGCTTCCGAGACGCAAATGTGTGCATGTTCACTTCCGGTCATATACAACTATGAAGGAAGAGGTGAAGATTTCTCATTTTCGTTACCAAAAATGAGCATGTTTAAGGTTAAAAAAAAAAAAAAAAAAAAATACAAAGTAGTTAATCAGCGATAGGGGATAAGGTCCTCACTATTGCTGCATACAGTGCACTTATTGCTTTCATTCTTTCACTGTTGAGTCAAAGTTGTGCTCAGTGATACATATAGTGCTCGTTATAATTGATGTATCTGTAATATATATATATATATATATATATATATATATATATATATATATATATATATATATATATATATATATATAAAACATTTGAAAGGTCATGATATGCACTCCTTAAGTAGCTTTTTTATTTCTTTACTTCACATTTCTTGAAGAGATTCTGTAAACACAACTGTTTTGGCTTAAATCCTATCCTTCCTTAGCCGAAACGTTTGAGTTTATATTATAGAAAAATGTGAAATAAAGCAATTACTCAACGAGTGCTGATTATGACCTTTTGAGTTATTCTGTTAAGACTAACGCAACAAAATCAAATAACGAAGGAGTGCAGTGCATACTTGAAAATGACCGGCTAAATCCAGCTTCACCAGCCTGGTTTAAGCCGAACATAGCTGGTTTTGGCTGGACTCCTATACTGGCTAGGCTGGTCAAGCTGGTTTTAGCTGGTCATCTCCCAGCCTGACCAGCTAAGACCAGGCTGGAAATGGCCAAAACCCCTCTAAAACCAGGCTGGTCGACCAGCTAAAACCAGCCAACCAGCCTAGGCTGGTTTAAGCTGGATTTTTCTGTAGGGTAAAAATCACAACGGCAATATATATATATATATATATATATATATATATATATATATATATATATATATATATATATATATATATACATACAGGGTTCAACGCTAAGGTTTTTTTCTACTGGCCCAATCAGACCAGTGGTTCAGATTTTTACTTGCCCTGCCAATATTTTCACTGGCCCCACCAAAAAAAGTTAATAGGTATTCCTTAACCACAAAAAAAAAAAATGTCAAAATGTTTGTAAATCTAGAATTAAATTATTTAAAAATGTTAATAAATGTATAATGAGAAAAATTCTAAGTGTTTTGAAACAAAAGATGGCTGACCTGCCAAACTGACGGCAAACTGTACAAAACATCATTTAATTTTTTTAGTCATGGTGCACCCTCGTTAATGTCTGCTTCCAGGACGTTAGAAACAAATGTTTTCCCTTTAGCATAATCATTTGATGTTACCGCCATGTTGCAGTCTCTTCGCTGTACTGGTTGATATGGCTGATACTGGCTGACAACATCCAATCAGATAAGAAGATCCGAGAAGGTGGCATTTGAAGGCTTGAAAACACTGTTTCTCAATTGTACTGTATTTGCACGCAATTGACAATAAGTCACAGGCAAATTAAACTTTAGTGACAAGGCAGCACTGGCCCGATCGGGCCAGTAACGATCTTGTCTACTGTCCAGAGCATCTCACACGCTGGCCCCGGGCCACCGGGCAGTCCTTATTGTTGAGCCCTGATATATATATATATATACATATATGCCTAATATCCAATGTCCAGAAAGTGATTTTTATAAATTGTTAAATATTGGTATTTGTGATGCAGCGTGTCTAGAGACTGTTGTGTACACCATTATTTTCTATATAATTCACTTTATTGTGTGATAAAATTAAAAACTGGTCATAAACAAACATATTCTCAATTCAAATGAGTAGCGGCTTGGCCCTGAAACATCGATTTATACGTCACGTTACGTCACGACTTGACAAGCGGATGACGCTCTCCCTGCAGCAATGAAAAAAAAAAGGTCTATAGAACTTATTTATTTTTAAAGATGAAAAAGTGCGCCTGGATCTTGTTAACCTCATAATGTTAGCTGGCGACGGGCCTGTTTGGATATATACTTTTAACCACGTCCAGAAGCTCAAAATCCCCTTTATCTAAATCTGAGCCTCATTCAGGTGCAAATGGTTCTCATCATTAGCAGAGAAGTGGATTGAAGAGACACTGCGGACGGGGAACATCTGCGGGTCTACAGATGCTTTGAAGAGCGCCGTGGATCTTCTCTCTCTGACCTGATGAGACATGCAGCTCTTGCTCTTGGGTTACTCGTTATTGCGCACTCACTGTCACTATTTATTTCTGTGCTTCTTTTTGTTCAGGTCCATGTGTAAATCATGGCTTTTATCCTGCCATCTTTCACTGAGTGTGCAGGAAAACTACAGTTCAGTCTGTTCGTCAACAGGTTATTGAAGAAATCATTCAATTCATTTTCCTTCTGCTTAGTCCTTTTATTCATCAGGGGTCGCCACAGTGGAATCTGCCAACCTATCCAGCATATCTTTTACACAGCGGATGCCTTTTCAGCCACAACCCAGTTCTGGGAAACATCTATACATATACACCTATAGCGCATGTCTTTGGACTGTGGGGGAAACCGGAGCACCCGGAGGAAACCACGCATACATTTAGTCCGTATTTGGGTACAAACAACATGCAACATATAGCCCACAGTCAGTGCAAACCTCTCTCATCTGTATCTTTAATCTTCACCAGCACATGTAACCTCTTGTTAGAAAGTAAATCCATCCTTCCAAGTTCATAATAGTCCAGAAGGTGATGATAATAGTTAAATAGGGCAGTTTGTTCATCTTTTAGGTTGCTGAAAGAATCATTTGCTCCTTTGTTTTTTTTTTCTGGCTTGTCCTTTGTGTTTTTATGTGACACACTTGGGTTTGTTTCTGAAAGGATGGGATATCAGAAGCACTTCAATAATCATGCGCACGTTATTATTATAAGCTCAAGAAGTTCGTTATTACAAAAATAGATGCGCGACGAGCGCACGCAAGCTCTTTGGAGAAAGTGAAACCACTCGTACTTTTGGACGACCTTGTAAAACAAAAACAGGACACAGCTGTTTTTTTTTCTTGGTTTTGTGGCTGTACATCAAGATGACTTCAAGGTTTGTTCGGGTCGGCCATGACTTGTTATAATATGTATATAGTATTACGATGTAATGTCTTAGCTGTATATTTAAAAATGGAGCTTCCTTTGTTTTCATTCTTCTGTTTTGCACACGCGCTAGTGGTGTTTCTCTGCAAACCAACAGAGTGAAGCTGCGTGTCTAGCTCTGCCTTTTGGTACCCTTTTGTTGTGCTGGGTAAAAAGTTGTCATAGGGCCCATACCGGCCAACGGCACCCCTGCTTGGCCTTATGATTTTGGATCAATACTTTTATTTTGATCAGATTCTCTTAAAAGTGGCAGTAATGACATTTATTATATTAAATAAAGATTATATAATCATCAAATATGTTTTCACCCAATAATTATTTTCAGTATCGATAATTATAATAAAACATTATTAATGACAAGCAGCAAATCAGCTCATTAGAATGATTTCTGAAGTCATTTACTAAACGATTACTGCAAAGAAAATGATTACAATAATGTAATACTTTTATTGATGATGTATCAAAACTTAGCCTACAGTAAATAAAGGTATAATCTTATAAAAGATGCTGCTTCAAATAAAGGCTGTCGTTATAAATTCTGTATTTGTCAAATAAGTATAAAATATGGGCACTTTTTACAAAAAATATCCATTAATTGACAAAAAAAAAGTCATTATGAATAATTGAACACTAAAACAGCATATTACCAATCTTCTGAACTATTTCTAAATTCACAATAATCGTAATTATACTGCACATGGTTTAAGTATAGCAAAAATGTGGTCTAAATTTAAACAAGACTTGACTTGAAGTTTTATATTCTTTTAATTTATTTGGTTTTAATAATATTTTATAAATGGTCCTGAAGGACCGCAGCTCTGCACAGTTTAGCTTTTATTAGCTTTAATACCCTTATTTGACTTGTTTGAGACCTATGGGTAATACCGCGGTCAGAGTAGAGTTTGTGCATGTGAAATTCTGTGGTATGGTGCTGTGAAAAGGGGCAGGACTAAACAAGATGATTAGACATTAAAAAAAGCGAGCAATTGGTCCATGCTTTAAATTACTGACCAGAGAGGTCATGTTTTAATCTTTGATTGGTCTCACGCAATCACTAGATGTGATTTCGCAGGTCAGATTTCACCAAACTTGAACTACAATGCTGTGAACTGTGAAACTTGTCGCACTAGCTTGCTTTTCCAGTCTGCTGCATTCGCGTGCACATGAAAGTCTAAGGGGCGAAAAGTCTGGTGTGACCACAGCTTGAATGTGTTGAAGCAAAATTAGAACTAAACTGTGCAGAGCTGCGGGCCTCCAGGAACAGGATTTGACATCTTCAAATTAACCATAATAATTAAAATTACACTCACGCACACACAATATTTTGAATACACCGTACATTCAATTATAAATGACAGGTCAAAATCAAGATCTTTAATAAAGATTTTTACTGTTCTTTTATTTATATATACAATATATATTTAGACAAAAATAATATTCAGACAAACATTTCCATAATAAAATAATGCTCTTTAACAGAAACAAATATGAACAACTCTAACTTTGCAATAAACACATTCAAGAAGAAAAATAGCTTCTAAATAGAGTCTCTTTACTTTAAAGACCAAACTAATTTCTCAATCACAACAGAATAATTTGTATAATGATGGAGACCCGGTTTAATAAAAGGCAGAGGAGAAATAATACATAAAATTAGAAATCTTTTTGTTTTCACCATGAACAAAAAATGTAAATCATTGTGATACACAAGTTTGCACAACTCCAGCAGGCACAGATTGAAGTCAGATTGACGTTGTACCCCAATGTCAGAGCATGTTGCATTTTCTTTGGAAATTAAAATCGGGTTGACATCAGAACTCATCGTCAGGCCGAAGTCAATGTCCAACGTCCAACTTAAGAAATGGGTTAAGATATTAGCTCAATGTTGGATTTCGGTCACTTTCCAATACAACCTAAAATCAACCAAATATCAACATCTAATGATGTTAAAGCTTAACAATGTGTGGACGTTACCAATATGACGTCTATCAGATGTTGAATTTTGGTTGCCATACCTGACAAATAAATGTCAGTATTTGACATCAATATGGAGTTGGGTTAAGATATTGGCTTGATGTTGGATTTTGATCACTTTCCAACACAACCTAAAATCAACCAAATATTAATGTCTAATTATGCTACAGCTTGACGTTGTGTGGACATTACCAATATGAAATCTATCAGGCATTGGATTTTGACGTTGTAATTGGATGTCAAAATAACATTGTCCTTAGATGCTGGCTAGACATTGAATTTTGGTCACCTGATGTCACAACCAAGCCTCACCTAATATTAACGTCTTATGACATTGTGTGTCTGCTGGAACTCAAGACACATGAAAATAAAAGGGCACTTTTCATCTCTAAACATCGGTTTCTGCTGTCTGTTTTTCGCACAAACAACAAAATGATCAATGTTAAGAGACTTCAATAAAAGTCAACTGTTTTTTATATTTCTACAAACACACACAAGCACA
The DNA here is from genome assembly GCF_052040795.2 of Danio rerio. Lineage (NCBI taxonomy): Eukaryota > Metazoa > Chordata > Actinopteri > Cypriniformes > Danionidae > Danio > Danio rerio. Next base: position 43,311,476 of record NC_141033.1, on the reverse strand, counting down.
CACAAACTCAAAAACACATATACATTTATATAAATAATATTATTAGAGCAAGGAAGCACACAGTTTAAAATCAAAAACCAAATGTATGTACATTTATTATTTATTATTAATAGAACAAAAGGTCTGTACCTGTACAAAACATCAGTCACTCATCATGCTTCATATGAACTGTTCAGCTAGCAGCAAATAAAAAGAATCGCTGTACACGGGATTTACAGTGCTCTTAAAAGCATTTGGACAATTAGGAAACACTTCAAAAAAGATTTGTAATATCAGTCAAATGCAAGTGGGTCGCCACTAATGTGCTCTTTCGCTTGAAAAAATAAATACCGCTTGCACTGATATTACATCAATAATTTAATATAATGACTTTTTTAAGCATGACCTAATGTTCCAAAACATGTAGGGCCACTGCATCAGCACAGAATAAGGTAGTGTTTACTACAGTAAAAGAAATCTGGAGAACTACTCGAAGAATGTCAAAGGAGTAAAACAAGGTAAAGAAAGTTGCGGCTTATTCTCAACACCAAACAAGGCAATTTCCTGAGCTCCTCCACAAACTGTATTTGACACACAGATCTTCAATAAGCGAAACGTACCTTCGAAAACTCCTACTGTTCCCTTTCGGCCATCAGAGAATCTGAGCTACAATGGGAAATCAAACGTGTAAACATTGCAAATATGATGAAGTATTTCTCAGCAAACCCAGGAGTAATGAAAGGCTTAAAAGGGCCGTGAACTGAGAAATCACACTTCCCTTGTAATAACAAATGTATTAACCAAAAACTGTCAGTCCAAAAACAGGTTTTATTAAAAAATCAAGCTGTCAAAACATCTGGTTTTATAATGTGTCTGCAAACGCCTCTGCAGAAGGTCAACAAAAGACAGAAGATTACTGTAATTTAGCCCTGCCCCACACATATCATGCGTTCACACTACCACCAGCGAGAGCGTCAAAGTGGCCGGATGTCATTTAGCTCTTATGGCTGTATGCAAAATTGCCACATACCCTTAAATAGTGCACTATTCAAGGGAGCAGCCATTTGCAATGTTGTCTAAAAACAGTAAACATTCTGAAGTGCGCAATCAATCCCACAATAACGAGTGTACAACTCATGCACACTGAAGGCTGATTTATACTTCTGCGCCAAGCACACACATATGCTCCGGCACAGCCTTTAGGTGGTTGCACAGCCCTTGCTGTGGCCGTCACCGATGCTGACACACACCTCTTTCTTTCCTTTTTTAGCAACTTGTACATTATGGAAGCATTTAGAAAAAACAAAACATCAGCAAAGAAACTTGACACAGAGGAACATAAAAACCTCACTGCCATCTAGCGTTTCGGAAGTGTTATTGCAGAGCAACACAAACAACACGCAGAAGTATAAATGCACAGCAATGCGCAAGGCATGCGCTGTGGGTCACGGTGATCACTCGCTGCAGAAATATAAAACTTTACTCATATTGCAGCTTGTGGGTTAAATTTTGGTGCTCAAGTAACCGAGATATAACCGAGATAATACGTTCATTTTTCAAAATGAAAAATTTTTCAAAATAAAAGTTCGTTTAGCCTCAGATAATAAAAAAACATAAAATAAATAATGATTTCTTGTGCGTTTCGTACCAGTTGATCCAATTGGCATGGGGGTTAGGGACCACTGAATTAAAGGATAAAAACAAAAGATTTCTGGAGCAACAAAACAAGAATGATACCTCTAAGCGCAGGGACACGAATAACTGATGCCAAAGAAATAGCATAGACGAAAACCAACTGTGTTGTCAGCTGATTGTGAAGATGAACGTTAATTTAATGGAGAGAGTGAGTGACTTCCGCCGACCTGCGTTTACGCGAGCAACAGCGGCATGTCGAGTGACGCGTCAAAGAATCCTTCAACTTTATGCAAATGAAAAGCCACTTTTTTGAGCGTCAACCAATAGAAGGATCAGTAGAGCTCATGTGATCCTCTCTCTGCTCCTGCAGAGGCCGCTTGTATTCTCCATGCTGTAGACCCACACAGACCTGCGTTTGCAGCAGATCGCCCCCCAGAACAACAGGCAGCTACTGATTTGCTGCTAGTGTGAATGAGGAATTACTTGAATTGCTTACTTAGGTACATTCCTTAAATCTTTGTTCTTGCACTCTGATTCATTGCTGAATAACCAGTTAGAGTGTTCTCTTCAGCCAATGGCCAATACCAAATACATGCCGAATTAGGGCATATCAATCTGGTGTCAACCCAACAAGAGGCAAGGTGTGGAACACACCAAACCAACTAGACAGATCGGTGCTGACCAATGACCTGACAAAGGCCACTGGCCAACCATAGACTTCATGTGTCCTAGGCTTACCAATTACAAAATGTTGTGCAATGCCAAATAGTGGAAAAACACAGTGTTTGCATAGCCTTCCATGATATTAAAACCAGACCTGCACATATAGAAGCTCAATGGAAGAAATCTGAGAAATAAAAGAGCATGAGCTGAAGATTTGTTTTAGGTTTCAGTCATTCATGGGTCTTACTTTCGATTTGGTGGAATTCCCACCATTTGCCAGAGGCCAAGGCTGGATGCTAAGTGAGGAAACAAGAGCAACGTCGGCCATCAGGAGGAAAGCAAGAGGGATTCCTGCCCTATGAAGGGTAATGAGAGTAAAAGGGATAAGTGAATTGGGGCAGAGAGCAAGACTGGAGGATCGAACATTCATGAGCAACATCACTACCATAGAGCTGTCTTGAGTCCCACTGAGGAGCTACAGAGATTGTAGAAGAGTCATTGAATGATAAAAATGAAATGTAAAGACATTTAGACAGAAATCTGCATCTTCCCATAGTAGCTCCATTATCATATAGTTCTGGATTTATAAAGCAGCCAAAAAGAAGCCCTAAACTGCAAGCTTGTTTTCAGGCAATGGGTCAAGTTTATACCAAAGTTATGAAGATGACTCAAAAAAGGGGAGATATGTATATTTTCAACAAGAAAGATTACAGTTCAAGATTTTATCCTGTGCTTTTTGAGCGACTTTAGACTCTAGAAAGGAAACAACAAAAGATTTAATTCAGATCAAATACGATTAAGCAGGTTTAATCTTACTCATTGGTCCTGAAACAACATTTTCTGGCAAGCAGTTGAAGTTACAACCCTAAACATAGCCCTTAAAATCTGAGGGAAGGGATTGGCTGAAAAGCAAGTTAAATCTAACCCTAAAATCGGATTGGTCCACAGGCTGGAATTTTGTTTAAGAACCAACAAAGATGTTGATGCAGGAACACGTTTAACTTCGCTTAATCACATTAAGCTGACAGACAGGCCCACACAGAATCCGCACCCACAGAACTCGGCAGATTTGGAACGGCTGTCATTTACAACCTTCCCCCCTGTGAGCTTTCGGCATTCAAATATTTAGGCTAATCTGATAATGTTCCCAACTACTAATAAGAGTGCAGTTCTGTCAGTTCTGATTAACACATTTCACCATGTTAAATCCATCCCTTGCATTTTTACAAAGAAAGATTCCAAAAGGAGTTTCCACCACAGAATAATAATAAAAAATGTAAGTTGACATCTCATAATTCAGACTTCTATATCAATTCTGAGTTTTTCCCCTTAGAATACCTCTTACTATTGTAAAGTTATTTCTCACGATTGGGAGTATTTTAATACATCAACGCTAGTAGTTTTTTGAAAGCGATACATGAAGAACCGCTAATCTGAAAAAGATTTTACTCCGCAGGCACCGGACACAGATGTAAAACTGAGGTTGGACTCCAATGCCAGACTAACTTAGAATTTTGGTTGTATATGAAAATTAGGTTGACGACAGAATGCATCTTCAGACTTCAACGTCAAGATGAATTTCAGTTAATCCTCAACACAACATAACAGCAAATGGTTTTGACATTGTATGGACGTCACATTATGCCATTAAAGTGATGTTGAATTTTACTTGGGGAATTGCACAACATAAAACCAACCAAATAAAAACGTCTACTGACGTTAGACTTTGATATTGTATTGATGTCATATCATGAAGTTAAAATGATGTTGGATTTTAGATGGTTAATGCTTAAAACCAACATAATATAAATGCCAGCTGATGTCGGAATTAGACAACAAATTGATGTAAAATTTTGGTCACCTGAGATCACAACCAAAATAGAACTAAAGATCAATGTCATCTGATGTTGTGTGCCTGCTGGGTACACTTTAAAGAACCGTTCAGGCAACAGAAAGGTTCCTTAAATGTTAATAGTTCTTCATATAATCAATGGTTCATTTTGGAACTGACAGGACCTTTGGGAAACCTATTTTTGTAACCTTAACACAGCATATCACCCTGCAGCCCAAGAACGGTTACTCACTGAAGCCAAGCAGTCAGTACCTGGATGGGAGACCACATGGGAAAACTAGGTTGCTGTTGGAGTTGGTGTTAGAGAGGTCTGCAAGGGGTGCTCAACTTGCATTCTGTATGAGTCCTAATGCCCCAGAATATTGAGGGGGACACTATACTGTTAGTAAGCGCCATCTTTCGAATGAGACATTAAACTTGAGGTCATGACTCTCTCTGATCATTAAAACCCCGGTAACCCCGGTGTCCTGGCCAAGTTCCCTCAATTGGTCCTAGCCCAATAGCCTCCCAATTCTTGAATTGGCCTGAATAGGATCTATCACTGTTTCTCCACTCCACCTATAGCTGGTGGGTGATGAGCGCACTGGCACCGTTGTCCTAATCATCCAAGTGGATGCTGCACACTGGTGGTGGTGTGGAGAAACCCCCATCATGATTGTGAAGTGCTTTTGGGTGTATTTGGATTTGTATGCACGTATAAACAACCTTTTATTCAATTGAAAAGATTTCATGCATGTTGAATGTTCTCCATGAAATGGCAGATGCCAATAATGAACTTCTGTTCCGAAGAGTGCAGATTATCGCACAAAATTGTACTCGTACTGTGCCTTCATACCAAAGATGGCGTGGGCATCAAAGTTCGCTCTAGCCACCCTGATGATAACGCTGTCTGCCTTTACAGCTCTGCCTGCGAGAGCGTCAAAATTCACTGCATTGATTGTTGCAGCAATATCAGTAAATCTGTTACATTTCCACATAAAAACATGCTTTCTAGCATAAAATGTTGCATGATTTTTAGCAAATTTATTTAACTATGAAAGATTAAAAGTGTGGCTTTGCTCCACTTATCCAATATGTGCTCATATGCCTAAAATATTCTGAAGCAGCAATACTCTTTTGTACTCTCGTTATAGTTATAGAGTGAGATTCCAGGTTTTTTTTTTTAAAAGAAACATTAATGCACAACAACTAGCAGGTACTAGGCTTTTTATGCATGTCACTGTAAGAAAACATTGTAAATAATTGGAAATTAGGCAACTGCAATATTCAAACCCTTGGAAAAAACTGTGGTCGGAACCAAAAATTCACAGGACTGTGTTCTCTGGAATCTTCTCAAGCGGGAGACTCTAAGAGCCCTATCATACACCTGCCGCAATAAGGCGCAAGATGTGTTTGCCCCAATGTGTTGCTATTTTCAGACCAGCGCAACACTAATTTTCCCGTTTTCCACCATGTTGTTTGAATAGCAAATCCATTTGCACCACTTTATTGTCTCATGGGTGTGCCGGTCTAGAAAAGAGGTGTGCTAAGCCGCATTGTTGGCGCGTTGCTATTTTGAGAAACTACAGTTAAACTTACAGTTAAGTTTTTCAGTTTATTCATAACTTGCTTTTGTATAATGTTATTATTATGATTAGTATTATTTATTATATGCATATTTATATTTGTTTTAATAAAAACAAGCTTAGATTTGTCCACCTGTCGGGTTTTGGACCATATGGAGCATAAGAATAGGACGTGTGTTTGGGCATAATCGCACTTCATTAATATTGTTAAATTATTAGTTTGCATAATTAACAAACAAAATTAATTATTTAGGCTAATGGATGTCTTTAGTGGAGTGAACAACACCATTTCCTTATCCACGAAAGAGAGAAAGAAAAAGGGAAAGTAAAGAGGCCGATTGAAGGAGACTCATTCTTTATCCTCGCTGCAGATGGTCTGTTTAACTTCACTAGTGAAGCGTTCAGTTTTCCACTTACAAAGTCATCAATGAAAATAGCAAATGCTCCATGGTGCAATGGACCTGACTCTTAATGGGAATAGGAGATGAGACTCTGATTGGTTTATTTTCAAAACACACCCAGAACTCATTAAAAGAATAAGCTCAACCCTGTTAGACCATGTGCCGCAGTGCAGAGCGTATTTTTCCATCCATAAAATAGCAAAATGGGATTCGGACAGGCCCTTAATGTTTTTGCGCCCTGCGCTTTAGACTTTGCGCCTAGATTGTTAAAAAAGAGCCCTAACACTCCGATTGCTTGAACTGCGTCATAGCTCATAAGTTGGGCCAGACGGAATCTGCGGACGTTTTTTGCTATTTCTGCTGAGAATTTTGGTAAAAATCTGCGGATTTCTGCGGAATTATTTAGGGAATATCCAGCGAAGTATCATAACTTAGACCTTAATATATTAAATAAAAAGAAATAAATTACTGAATAAAAACTGAATAAATTCAGATTTACACATTTGCTCCAGTAAATAAACAGAATTAATGATAGGCTAAAAATCTGCAGAAATCTGCAGAATTCTGTGGAAAATCTGCAAAAAAATCTGCAAAAAATCTGCGGAATTCTGCGCGCGCAGATTCCGTGTGGGCCTACTCATAAGCATAAAGTTGACTTGATTTCAACTCTTCTCGACGCTCACACCGGCAAAGACGCACCATGCCACCTATAGCCGCTGGCTCCCATTGAAAATGAATGACTTCCAGCGACTGACGATCTCGCCGCTTTCGATGTGAATGCACAGTTAGAGTAAAGCTTCTTAATTAGAATCAATAGTTCCATTAGGAGCCATTGACATGCATGAAATATTAAAGTCAAAAAGGTTTTTTAGTTCATTATAACATTCTTCACTCTAATATATAAATGTTTATACAGCAAGACCTGCTGGCTGAAAGATTCTTTGGGGAACCAAGATCGGTTCTATGGCAATTCTGTGAAAACCGGCCTTATTTTTAATTATGTACCAAAAAGCAAAACTGAAAATCGAGTCAGATTCAGCCGGGATGTGCTAACTGATTACCTCATGTTGGTAGCTTAAGATGATCCTCAACATCATACCATAAAGCTCTCAGTGACACTGCTATGATTGAAGAACCACCAGACTTCATTATAAGCTTCTGCAATTAAAAGCAACAAAAACAAATCACAACAGAGCAACCGAAATACATTCACTTTCCACAAGTCCAGCTGTTCCTGTGGATTCAAAAGAGGAGAAATGTTGTTGGAAGCATTCAGTGCAACCCTTTCTTGAACGAAGGGGTCTTTCTTCTAAAACAGGAGAGTGCCACGAGGGGCTGGTGCATTGAACAGAAGATGGTCTGAGGTCGGTCAGTGTGTGTTATCTGCGGCAGGCGTAAGCGTTAATATTCTTGATGACGTAAAAACCAATAGATACAGGAGGCATGGCTATCGTTCTGCCAGCCCGCAGCGTCCTAGGCTTCAGCTCAGGGAACGTCTCATTATCCACCATGCGCAAGGGCTCTCCGTTCAGCTGCACAGACCTACAGAGGAAACACACGCATGTTCAGATGCTATACACTGAAAATAATACTGGGTTTCACACAATTACCTCATGTTGTCCCGGCACAAATCAATTAAGTTAAGTATACAAATTTAAGTGAATTGAACATAAAACAATTAAGTTAACTCATTTTAAATAAGTAGTTTGAATAAGCTGCAAAAATCATTTTTTGGGTGTAGTTCGGAGGACTACAAGCTCAATATATCGATGTAAGAACTAGAGATGATTGTTAATGAAGATAACTGCTCCACGGATGTTTGAAAAGTGGGCTTTTAGCTGCATAAATAATTCATTATAATTACAAAAAAAAACAGTGCTGCTGTAATTATAGACAACAACAACAACAAAAAAAACTTTTAGAAATGAATAAGTTTAATATGTAAAATGTGACTCTCTGATCGTGCACTAGAGGGCGCTGCAGCTGCATTATTAACCTTAAGGAAAACAAACATCCCAGTATAAGTTCTTCTAAAAGAAGACCCATAAAGCATTTAGCCATTTTATTTTACCTTTAATCTCGCAATTCTCAGATTTTAATCATTATTATTAATACAAAGGCAGCATAGTGTTTTTTTATACAGTATGGTTTGATATGTACAGCTTATTTAAATGTTTTAATCAATATGTCTGTATAGTTTATAAAATATTTTTAATATGGAAGTAGTACAATTTTGTAAAATTTAAACTGTTTTCAGCATCTTTATTCAAGACTTAAGTGATAAAGATTATCAAAAATATTTATAAAATAAAAATAAAAATTTATAAAATGTAATAAAATTGAGTAAAAAGAATAATATTTTTATATGGCAGTAGTATTATTTAGTAATATTTTATTTCAGACTTCAGTGACGTGATATTTCACAAATCTCTCGAAACTTCAGATTTTTGATGCTCAAGACATACAGTTTTTTTTCTATCACAGTATGGTAATTTATATGCAGCTGATTTTAATCAATTATATTTGCTTGTGTATTTTAATTTAGATTTTTTTTATAAAATAAATGAGTAAGAAACATAATATTTTTAAAAAGTAGTAATATTTAGTAATATTTAATTGGATTTCATCATCTTTATTACAGACTTCAGTGACACTTCAGAAATCATTTAAAAATGCAGATTTCATGCTCATGAAATACTGTTTTTTTATAGTTATCAAGTCAGAATTTCGAGTAATAAAGTCAGAAATTAAAATGATATAGTTGCAATTCTGAGTTGTAAAGTCAGAATTCCGAATTATGAAGTCAGAACATCAGTGGAGGGCGAATGCAAGTTTAGTGCAACCATGAGGCATTTAAGCTCCGGCAATAGATATTTATGTCTCACAGAAACCACAAGGAACTACTTGGCTTGGCATTATTGTATAACATTACACAGAACTACTCTTAAATTCATTCGGCCACCGCCAGAGGTCACTGATTTGAGTTTATCATTCAAAAATGAGAATTTTCTGTTACAAAAACACATCCATCCTTTTCATAAGACACATATTAGCCCATTGATGGCATATGGGTAAGCTTTTTAGTGAACTTGCACTTCAAACTACTCTGACTGTGTTCGTCTGACAGAAAAAAGTCGTATGCAAGAGCATGGCTTGAGGGTGAGAAAATTATGGGGTCATTTTCATTTTTAGGTAAACTGTTCCTTTAAGTCTGCTGTTTAAGTGTTTTTCAACATTAACTGTTGCTCCAGAGAAAAACCCAGGAGACCCTTTAGCTTCAGTAACAAGACAGCAGGCGTTCAATTCCTGTCTGTCGATTTCTGCTTTTCCTGCAGACATCTGGATGGTCCATTCCATCATCTTCTGATGACCCAGGCTGAAGTCATCAGGATCTGAGTTTGCTTTTGGGCCCGAAAAAGCTTCTGATGCACAGTGTGACGGGACGCTCAGGAGGACTGTTGATCTTCACAATCAGCTTCAGCCCTCGGGGAGGATTTCAGATCAGGAGTTCAAACAGACTCAAGTATGTAAGAGCACAGCGAGCGTTTGGCGTTTGGCTCAGGGCTTCGGCAGACCGAGATCCGCATCTCCTTCGAACAGAATGCAGATTGAATTAAAGTCTCCGGATAGTTCTGGAAGGACCTCTGATGACCTCTGGCTACAGATGTAGGTATGTGTTTGTGAAATGAAAAGAGCTGAAAACGTAAACCCTTCAGGGCTTCGAAGATCACAAACATGAACCATAATCGCACACAGTAGCTCTGATTCGCAAAGCTTCTCAGACTTAAAATGCAGATCTGTGTTAAAGGACTTTAAATGGGACAGATCACCCAAAAGTTTAAATTCAACACAAAAAAATTATATTTCGAAGAATGTAGAGAAAAAGAAAAATCACACACACGCACACGCAAAGTTCCTCAGACTCAAACTTCAGATCCATGTTAAACAACTTTAAAGGGACAGTTCACCCAAAACTGGAGGCGCAGTGGGTAGCAAGATCGCCTCACAGCAAGAAGGTCGCTTGTTTGAGCCCCGGCTATAGGTCAGTTGGCATTTCTGTGTGGAGTTTGCATGTTCTCCCCATGCTGGCGTGTGTTTTCTCCGGGTGCTCCGGTTTCCCCCACAGTTCAAAGATATGCAGTGCAGGTGAACTGAATAAGCTAAATTGGCCGTGGTGTATGGGTGTTTCCCAGTGTTGGGTTGCAGCTGGAAGGGCATCCGCTGTGTAAAACATATACTGGATAAGTTGGCGGTTCATTCCGCTGTGGCAACCTCTGATTAATAGGCTTAAAAGGACTAAGCTGACAAGACACTGAATGAATGAACGAATGACTGAATGAACAAAAAATAAGATATTTTGAAGAATGTTGGGGGGTGGTTGGACTCACAGACATGAAAAGCTTCTCAGACTCAAAAATCAGATCCATGTAAAGGCCTTTGAAGCTTTAAAGGAAAAGTTCCCCGTGATTTTTTTTCTCTCGATTGAACACAGAGAAAGAAGATATTTTGAAGAATGTTGTAAACCGAAAAATCACACACACATGCAAAGCTTTTCAGACTCAAAATTCAGATTCATGTTAAACGACTTTGAGGCATTAAAAAGTACAGTTCACTCAAAATAAAAAAGATATTTTGAAGAATGTTGGAAACAAACAAACAAACAAAAAAAAAACCCACATACAGACACATGCACAAAGCTTTTCAGACTCCAAATTCAGATCTATGTTAAATTAATTTGAGGCTCTAAAAGGGACAGTTCACCCAAAAATTTTAATTCAGTTGTTTTGTTTTTCTGTTGAACACAAAAAAGATATTTTGAAAAATGTTGAGGGGGAAAAAAAAAATCACACACACATGCAAAGTTTCACAGACTCAAAATTAAGATCCATGTTAAAAAACGTTGACGCTTTAAAGGGACAATTCACATAAAAAATGAAAGTTTTTTCTGTTGAACAGAAAAAAGAAGATATTTTGTAGAATGTTGAAAACAAAAAAAATTCTCACACAGACGCACGGGCAAAGCTCAAACATTTAGATCCATGTCAAACAACTTTGAGGTTTTAAAGGGACCGTTCATCCATTTTTTTTTCTTTTTCTGTTCAACACATTAGAATAGATGATACTTTATGTTGGAAACTGGTAGACACAGACTTTGGACGAGTCAAAATATCTGCTTCTATGTTCAGCAGAATAAAAAGGAAACCTATAAAGGTTTGAAACTACTTAAGAGTGACAAAATTACATTTTCATTTTCAATGTCATTTCTGGTCTAAAAAACTAAATAAAATAAAAATTGCTGGTTGAATAAAAGTAACTTTAGGCACAATTCGCTAGGAACATGGATAATTCCGGGCTTGACTGAAAATCTTGGAAGTGTTTGGCTGAAAACTAGAAACGCTTTCTGGTAATTCATTCATTTTCATTTGGCTTAGTCCCTTTTATTTTTAGGGGTCGCCACAGTGGAACGAACCGCCAACTCATCCAGTATATGTTTTACACAGTGGATGCCCTTCCAACTGCAATCCTGTACTGAGAAAGCTTTCTAATAATTTCTTTTCTGAGGAATAATAATTTTCTAATAATTATAAAACTATTTTGTAAGACTTTTTTAAAAAAAGAGATGACTAATTGAAAGATTGTGTTGTCTTTTATTATGTTATTAAATGATTTGCTCAGACAAAAATCTAATATAGAATAATAGATCGGTATAAATAATGTTAACTGCATTATATATATTCAATAATAAATGTCTAGCCAACTCTCTAAAATCCCCTTTCTCTATTCGTTTTCATTTTGAATGACAGAAATATGATGCAAAACAAAGACAGATCCGCCAAACACTGTGGGTGGATGTTATCCTTGAAAAAAAGCGTCTCTGTCTGAGAGTGTTTAAGTGTGACCCTGCAAAATGAGCAGTTAATTTCGCTGCATATGTGTTACGGGGGTTTTAAGCACTGGAATGTGTCATGAGTAACTTTATAGTCTGCCTGTATATGTTACTCACCGAATCTGCTCTGAACTCACTGATTCAGCCCATATGGACCTGTGGCTGTTCCTTGAGACACAAACACTCCACACGTTTCGCTGTTTCTGACTGCACAGCCTTTATATCTGCAGAGATTGATATTTATATCTGCCAAGCTTCCACTGGAAGCTTTGAAAAGTATTTTAAACAATGTACACTCTAATTCATTTTAAAAAGTGTCTCAGAAATCATTAGTGCAACTATTAAACCACAAAAACTGGTTGTGATCATAGAAGAAATCTGAAGTGAAACACTTTTAGACATGAGCAGGCATACAAGCACTGTATGTTTCAGTCACTTATAATGTAACACACATTTTCAGGCTTGTAATGAGAAATAAATAGAGATTTATGAATAAAATCAAAAAGGTTTAGAAATGGTTTATAAACTATTATATAAATATATATTTTATATGAAGTGATATAATAGTTCATAATATAATAGTTTATATGATTATTATTTAATACATTTAAATATATACGTAGTTCAGTATTTTAGTGCTTTTTATGTGTCTTATTTAAAAAATAGTAATATTAACAATAATGATCATAATAATACACAAGTAATTATATAGTTAATAATAGTTTATAGTAATATAACTTTTTATATTACTAGTATTTTTATTATTGTTATTATTATATAAATTAATATTTTTGTAATTCAGTATAATCAATGTGCTTTTAATTTATTAGCCTGGTTAGATAATAATAATTATTATTTTTATTATTATAATTATTAATAATAATATTTCAAAAATTTAACTTGGTGAAAATGCACATATATGAAGTAATATAATAATAGTTTATAGTAGTTTAATCGTTTTTATTATTATTAATATTTAAAATAAATATTTTTGTAGTTCAAAATTATCATAATTGTCATAGAGCTTTTATGTCCTATTTAGCTAATAATAATATTAACAATGTTAACAATGATATATAAATAATAAATATATAATTTATCATTTTAATAATTTAGATTATTTATAATTAATCAAATTAAAATACTGTAAGGTGCTATATATATATATATATATATATATATATATATATATACATGTATGTGTATACACACACACACACACACACACACACACACACACACACACACACACACACACACACACACACACACACACACACACACACACACACACACACACACTCATCGGCCACTTTATTAGGTACACCAACTGTCCAACTACTCGTTGACACAAATTTCTAATCAGCCAATCACATGGCAGTAACTCAATGCATTTAGGCATGTAGACATGGTCGAGACGATCTGCTGCAGTTCAAACCGAGAAAGGTGATTTAAGTGACTTAGAATGTGGCATGGTTGCCACTAAGAACAGGAAACTCAGGCTACAATTCGCACAGGCTCAACAAAATTGGACAATAGAAGATGGAAAAATGTTGCCTGGTCTGATGAGTCTCGATTTTTGCTGTGACATTTGGATGGTAGAGTCAGAATTTGGCATCAGCAACATTAAAGCATGAATACATTCTGCCTCATATCAATGGTTCCGGCTGGTGGTGGTGGTGTAATGGTGTGGGGGATGTTTTCTTGGCACACTTTGGGCCTATTAGTACCAATTGAGCATCATGTCAACGCCACAGCCTACCTGAGTATTGTTGCTGACCATGTCCATCCCTTTATGACCACAGTGTACCTATTTTCTGATGTCTACTTCCAGCAGGACATCGTGCCATTTCATAACGTGCGGATCATCTCAGACTGGTTTCTTGAACATGACAATGAGTTCACTGTACTCAAATGGCCTCCACAGTCACCAGTTCTCAATCCAATAGAGCACCTTTGGGATGTGGTGGAACGGGAGATTCACATCATGGATGTGCAGCCAACAAATCTGCAGCAACTGCATGATGTTATCATGTCAATATGAAGCAAATTGTCTGAGGAATATTTCCAGTACCTTGTTGAATCTATCCCACGATGGATTAAGGCAGTTCTAAGGGGAAAAGGGGGTTCAACCTGGTAGGTGTACCTAATAAAGTGGCCGGTGAGTGTATATTTATATACAGCATAAAATGTGAACATATTAAAAAAAAAAAAAAATGTTTTACCTTTGAATTAAAAATAAAAAGTCTTCACATTTCCAAAATGATTATCAAGCATGGCTAGATGATGGTTTATGACTATCAGCCATGGGAATGGGTCTGTCAAAACACACCTGATCATGCAATTATGTTTATATGCCGGCCTATGATCGATATCTCACTATGATATAACTGATAATCACCCTGAGCTGCTTCTTTCTATCCTTTATTCACACTTTTCCTCCACTTGCCAGACGGAGGGATTTACTTAAAGAGCTTGTGTTTCACTGATCAACACCACCATCGTGTTTTCAAAGTATCAGCCTTTATCTCCCAATAATAGAGGCTAAGCTCAGGCAGAGCTGGACCTTTCTGGATCCGTCAAAAAAGAAAACAAGGAAAAACCCAGAGCAGAGGAAAAACTGGTTGAAATTCAAGCTGAAAGCTGCTGACAAAACCTTTGCCAACATCTGCCTCGAAGCCAACTGCGTTTCACTGGATGCTCAGTTTGAATTGAGCTTCAGTAAACCGACACAATGCCATTACGCTAATTCAATTGGATTGTCTGCGTTTAATGGACGTTTTGATGTTTTGCTCTGGGCTTCAAATGATTTCTAGCGGAAAACTCAAAACAGAGATGCTCTCTGGTGCTTTTGTCAGCTTTTGAGGGAAAATATGATGCATTTCTTAACAGCCGAAGCAGTGAAAGATATAAACAGTCTGTGAGAAACAAAAAGTGTTTGTGACTAGCAAGGATAGCTCAGTGAATCACATTCGTTAGATTACTCATTTATGACTAATGTCTTGTAGGTCGAACGAGACATTCAAATTATTCTATTTTTAAGATGAGAACTGTTGAATTATTAGCCCTCCTGTATTTTTCCCTCCACAACACATTTCTAAACATAATAGTTTTAATAGCTGATATCTAATAACTGATCTATTTTATATTTGTCATGTTGACAGTATTTTCCAGTGATGGTCGGCAGCTGTTTGGGCATCCACTGCGTAAAACATATGCTGGATAAGCTGGCGGTTCATTCTGCTGTGGCGACCTCAGATTAATAAAGGGACTAAGCCTAAAAGAAAATGAATGAATGAATTTTGACAGTACATAATATTTGACTAGATATTTTTCAAGACACTAGTATTCAGCTAAAGAGCAATTTAAAGGCGCAACTTTTATTAGGCAAGTTAGAGTAATTAAGCCCGTCATTGTATAACAGTGGTTTGTTCTGTAGGTAATTGAAAAAAAAATGCTTAAGGGGGCTAATCATTTGACCTTAAAATGTTTAAAAAAAAAAAATAAATATATATATATATATATATATATATATATACATATATATATATATATATATATATATATATATATATATATATATATATATATATATATATATATATATATATATATATATATATATATATATATATATATATATATAACTGCTTTTATAATTGGAGATCATCCCCACATTTTTGGGACTGTCCTAATATTCAAGAATTTTGGAAAAATGTTCAAAAAGAAATAGATAAAATATTAGACAGTGCTTACTGTGAGCACTGTCGAAAGAAATGGTTAAAGAAGAAACAAGATTTGTCCTAAGGATATTATTACTGGTTGCAAAAAGTTCTCTAAAGGTTAAAGGTAAGGTCTAAAGGTCTCAGTTGATTCAGAGACTTAAACAGGTTTATATAATGGAAAAAATGACTGCATGTCTTCAAATGAAGACTGATATTTTTCTGAAGAGGTGGAAAAGTATCATGACATATTTAGATATGTATATTTAGAGGTTACTTGTAACTTGATGTACAAATGTATCCCCTGTAAAGTAATTATGAGGGCAATCCCTTTTATTTTTATTAATTTCTTTAAATGTATTTTTATTATTATGATTATATATATATATATATATATATATATATATATATATATATATATATATATATATATATATATATATATATATAATCATAATAATAAAAATAATAAAAAATTATATATATATATATATATACATATGCAATGAGAATGTAGCTGTGTTTGTTTGCTTCTTATTTTTTTATTTTAGAATAAAAGTGTAATTTATTTCAATAAACCCCTCAAAAAAAGAATTTTTATTTAATAACACATATTATATTACTTATTACTAATAAAAAAAAACACTTATTCATCAAGAGCATATTAAATTGATCAAAAGGGACAATAAAAACGAGCGGGCGCAACCGTTTAAATCTTTCTGGCTTGAGACTTCCAGTGTCATTCACTTTTAGATGTTAAAAAGGGCTGGTTATGCTGCTTGATGTTACAAACTATTATTTTAGTATTATATCATTCTGCTTTGTCTGTATTGTCATGAACACACTTGTTTGTAGAGCAAGTTTGACCGTTTTTGCCGTTTATTATTCCTAGTCATTTCTCCCATAGGCAACTGAATTGGAAGTTAAACAATCGCAAAAACGAGTGCATTTCCACACTGAAGAATAAGGTTAATAATATTAATGCTTTCTGTTCATCAAAGAATTTTGAAAAAATAAAGTGCATCAAGGTTGCCACAAACATCAGTAGAAAGGAAAATAATAGAAAGACATTGATATTCTTTCATTCGTTCATTTATTTTCCTCATTAGCCTCTTTATTCAGGGGTTGCCACAGTGGAATGAACTGCCAAATTATCCAGCATATGTTTTACGCAGTAGATAATGTTCCAGCTGCAACCCAAAACAGGGAAACATCCATACACTCTCACACACACACTCATACACTATGACCAATTTAGTTTATTCAATGTACGTCTTTGGACTGTGAGAGAAACCGGAGCACCCGGAGAAAACCCACACAAACACAGGGAGAACATGCAAACTCCACACAAAAATGCCAACATTTTCTTTTTGGTTTAGTCTCTTTATTCACCAGAGGACGCCAGAGGGGAATGAACCGCCAACTTATCCAGCATATTTTTTACGCAGTGGATGGCCTTCCAGCTGCAACCCATCACTGGGAAACACCCATACACACTCATTCACACACATATACTACAGACAATTCAGTTTATTCAATTCACCTATAGCGCATGTCTTTGGACTGTGGCGGAAACCAGAGCACCCGGAGAAGTGGGGAGAACATGCAAACTCCACACAGAAATGCAAACTGACCCGGCTGGGACCACAACCAGAATCATGTTGAAAACGTCATTTCAGATTATGAATGACTGGATTAATTGATATTAAAATATATTAACAAAGCAGAACATTACAAACAAAAAGCAATGATTGTTAACACAGTAATTCAATTGGATTGTCCGTGTTTAATGGATGCTTTAATGTTTTGCCTTTCGGCCTTAAATTATTTCTACCCGAAAACTCAAAACAGAGACACTCTCTGGCATTTTGATCAGCTTTTGAGTGGAAAAATCTGCATTTCTTAACAGCCGAAGCAGAGAAAGATATAAACAATCTGTGAAATTTAGGAAACAAGTCAATTGTATTTGTGTTGCTTTTTATTCATAACTAATGTTTTGGTGGTTGAATGAGATACTAGAATTAAGCTATCAAAAGCAATAAACATCATATTTTAAATATGTATGAGAATAATATAGACACAGACAGCAGCGAGCTCTCTGCAACTCTCACATTTTCGCCCACTGAAACTAAGCAGGGCTGCCCCCGGTCAGTACCTGGATAGGAGACCACATGGGAAAGCTAGGTTGCTGCCAGAAGTGGTGTTAGTGAGGCCAGCAGGGGGTGCCCAACCTGCGGTCTATTTGGGTCCTAATGCCCCAGTATAGTGATGGGGACTCTATACTGCTCAGTGAGCGCCACCTTTCAGATGAGACATTAAACCGAGGTCCTGACTTTCTGTGGTCGTTAAAAATCCCAGGATGTCCTTCGAAAAAGAGTAGGGGTTTCACCCTGACATCCTGGCTAAATTTGCCTATTGGCCTTGGCCCATCATGGTCTCCTAACCATCCCCATATCATAATTGGCTTCATCACTCTATCTCCTCTCCACCAATCAGCTGGTGTGTGGTGTGCGGTCTGGCGCAAAATGACTGCCGTCGCTTTATCCAGGTGGATGCTGCACACTGGTGGTAGATGAGGAGATTCCCTCCCAATGTGTAAAGCGCTTTGAGAGCCCAGAAAAGCGCTATATAAATGTAATGAATTATTATGATTATTATTATTATAAGACCTACAGTATAAAGTTGAGGTCAAAATTATTATTATTTAAAAAAAAAATCTCAATTATTTCCCAAACTCTTTTATTTCAACATATTTAAAAAATACAATTACTAATTTATTTAGTCTTTGCCATGATGACAGTACATTATATTTTAATAGTCATTTTCCAAGATACTAGATTTCAGCGCAAAATGTAATTTAAAGTCTTTGAAAAATCTAAATCGAAATAGAGAAAACTCCATGATGAAAGTCTTTTCGCCAAACCAAGTTTTAGGAACAACAAATAATAACCTGACTTATAGTTGATCATTTGATATCAGAAGTGCTTAGACAAAAGTCAGGTCACTGAACAGAAATAATGTACAGTTTAGAATAAACTATCAATAATTGATCATCAATATCAAAAATTTCCATCACACAGGACAGGACAGACCTAATAATCTTTCCCTTTCCCTGTACGTAAACATGTTTGCTAAGGATGCTTACATGTTTGTTTCAGTTTGAGGATAACCTTCATATCCCATTTAAGAGTCTGAGGGTTTGAACCGACTCTGTTTTTCTGACCTGGGTCTCTTTTTTTGCGTTTTCCGTGATTAGGTTAGTGTTGGCAAAACGGGATCTCCATTTGTGGAAGAGTTGAATATTTGGTCTGAAAACAGTGTGCTCAGCTGTGTGTATAGAGTTATAAAGCAGGAGATTTATCTCTGTTCTGTCTGGGTTAATATGTTTGGTAAAGCAACAGCTCTCCGCGTTGATTATTATAATAAACTGAGAACAGAAGCGGAAAGCACATTCTTAAACAAGCTTAAATAACAAGCTTAGGTCAGAGATCTGCTATGAGTAGTGGTAATATAATACAATACAATATAATATAATATAATATAATATAATATAATATAATATAATATAATATAATATAATATAATATAATATAATATAATATAATATAATATAATATAATATAAAAGTGCTGAGCAAAGATGAATCCAAATTAATCACATTTTAAAATAAACGTTTGTTTTGGCATGTGTGTGTATTATATATATTTATTGTGTATATGTAACAAACACAAAACAAAAATATACAAAACTTTTTTCTTTTGCATAGATATTTAATTCAGAATACTTACATGCAGGTGTGTATATAAATATAAATAAATAAATACAAAACAAACTTTTCTTTTTGATGCAATACAGTAAATTACAATTCATCTTTGCTCAGCATTGATTACATTATATTTTAATAAAATAATATATAAAATAATATAATATAATATAATAAAATAAAATATAATATAATATAATATAATATAATATAAAAAATTAAATACAAAGTTTTTATTGTTTTATTATTTTTTATAAAAAAAATAAAGAAAAGTCTTCCACAATGTTCACACCAGATGTATTCTTAATACTGCCTGCAAAAGAAAACTCCTCTCCTGGATAATGTCATTGGTAATATTCAAGAGCATCAATTAAATAATAATAATAATAATAATAATAATAATAATAATAATAATAATAATAATAATAATAAAGCATTTTTTTTTAATCTATCAAAGGTAAAAACATTGCCACACTGAAAAAGATGAAACTACTTAGTCTGTGAAGTACTTTTTTATATTGGGTTAAATAAAAAATGATGGTTTCTGATTATATATATATATATATATATATATAAAATTATAGAAAAGCAAGTAATGTAAAAATAACAAAGTAAAAAATATGTCGAATAAATCAGATGTATAAAAAAAAAAAGCATAAATGATTAGAGATTCCTAATAAAACTAGTACTTTAAAAAATACATTTAAAATGATTTTTTAATTTAAATGATCTTTTTTGAAAAAGACTCTTCAGCTCACCAGGGCTGGATTATAAGACAAAAAACAACTTCAAGAACTGTACATTGCATTGTAAAGAATGCAGGGTTCCACACAATTCACTCATGTTGTCCCAACACAAATCAATTAAGTCAACTTAACAATTTTAACAAATTTATGTCGATTGAAAATAAAAAAAATAAGTTGTCCCAATGAAATCTCAAGAATTGTGTTGTTTCAGCTCATTTTAATTAAGTAGTTTGAATAAGTAACAAAATTATATTTTTGAGTGTGTGAAATACATTTCAATATAAAGCAATAGTCCTTTTAATGGGAATATACATTTACTTTCTGTCATTCAACATATGAATAAGATATTATTAAGAGTCCTTATTAATGACTGAGCATTCATAATAACTTAGCAGCAGCAGATTATCATTTTATAATAATTTCAGAAATATTACCTGACACTGAAGAGTAAAGAAGTAATAAATTCAGCTTTGAATCATTGAAATAAATGAGATATCAAAATATTTTACCAAAGAAAATGATTTTTATGACATTAAATAATATTGTATATTATTGTTTTTGTTCAATTAAATTTGTATCAAACAATGCAACTTAAATGAGCAAAATAGTCTTATTTCCAAAACTTTAACACATTTAATGTTATCAAACTTTTACTAAAGCATATACAGTTGAAGTCAAATAGTTTTTTTCTCCGGTAAATTTTTCATTTTCCTTTTTCAAATATTTCCTAAATGATGTTTAACAGAGCAAGGATTTTTTTCACAGTATTTCCGATAATATATATATATTTTTTGGAGAAAGTCTTATTTGTTTTATTTTGGCTAGAATTAAATCTTTAAAATTTTTAAAACCATTTTAAGGTCAATATTATTAGCCCCCTTAAGCAATGTATTTTTTAAATTGTCTACAGAACAAAGCATTGTAATACAACGACTTGTCTAATTACTCTAACTTGCCTAATTCACCTAGTTAAGCCTTTAAATTGTCTTTAAGCTGAATACTAGTACCTTGAAAATATCCATAAAATATTATATACTTTTAACATAGCAAAGATAAAGGAAATCTAACTTCTTTCCATTAAACTAAAATCAGGGAAAAATATACATGAGGGCTGATAATTCATAGGGGCTTATAATTCTGATTTCAACTGTATATTAGAGATAGATGGAATATATTCAGCATGTGTTTGCATTATGTATTATTTTGAGATCATTCTGTCAGTGAGTGACTGTCTTAAATGAGCATTGACTCACGTGGATTGAAGTCCTTCTGTGCCGAAGGGCTGTAACAGATACTGGTGGACAGTTTTATTTCGTAAAGTCCCGGCCAGCTTGATTTTCTTCCGTGAGCGATGAAGGTTGATGATATAGATGGTTACGGACCCTCTGACATAATCGTGACTGCAAGAAAGAGGAGAAACTATTAAAATACGCACCGTTTACAAACTCCAGATCTATGAACGCACATCACGTGATCAAGTGTCAATTATGATAGATACTATATTTAAAAGTCTGGGGTCATTAGGATTCAGTTTTTATTTACCTATTTTTATAATTCAACAAGAGTATATAATACTTCAATAATCCAATATAACTCTTTAATTCTTCAATATAATACATATATAATTCAAAAGTGACATTAAAGGCATTTAAAATCTTACAAAATATGTTGCAAAAGACTACTCAATGGAGATCTGTTTCAAACATAATTATAAATATACATTTTTTTATTATTATTTGTTTAACTGACATCAGATCAATATAATTAATGTTGGGTAAAGATTAATCACAGTTAATAGCATCCAAAATAAAGTTTTGTTTTGACATCATATGTATGTGTGTATTATTTACATTTATTATGTATGTGGCGACGCAGTGGCGCAATAGGTAGTGCTGTGGCCTCACAGCAAGAAGGTCGCTGGTATAATAGTAACATAAAAAACAAAGATTTAATATATTTAATTGCAGGTGAAAATGTAGCTTTGCCAACACAGGAATAAATGTCATTTTTAAAATCCGTTTATATAAAAAAATAGCAATTTTAACTTGTAATACATTAGAGCAGGGGTGTCAAACTCAATTCCTGGAGGGCCGAAGCCCTGCACAGTTTAGTTCCAACCCTGCTCCAACACACTTACCTGTAGGTTTCAAACAAGCCTGAAGGACTCAATTAGTTTGATCAGGTGTGTTTAATTAGGGTTGGAACTAAACTGTGCAGAGCTGTGGCCCTTTTGGAACTGAGTTTGACACCTGTGAGCATTAAAGCAGAGAAAAACAACCCAAAGAAATCTTTAATACTGCAAACCGGAGCCATCTGAAAGTTTACCATACATTGTTCATGACCATAATCGCCTTGACACTGACAGAAACATTGCGTCTGTTCCCAGAAATCCTTTTACAAGAGACAACGTGTAACATTTTATAGCAGTCCAAACCCAACCGTGATTTAATTTCACTGCACAATAACCGAATTATAAAGCACTGTATATAAGCAAAAGGAGGCCCCAAGACTACGTCATGTAAAAGAGCTGATTGTTTTCATATAGCAACTGTAAAAGCATTAGCTCCCCTCCCAAAAAATTCACAGGGGTAACAAAAAGCTTTACATGTGTGGGAGTCGGACGAGCGTGCTTATGTTATGGTGACTCCTGATTTTTTTCTGTTTTGCGAGGTAAAGAGCAGGCTTTGGGGAATATTAACTGAAGATAAGTATCTGGCCGCATGATTAGACAAACATGATAAAATTCAATAAGGATTTGAACGTAAAAGGCAAGGAAAACATGACTGTAGCGCATGAAAACCACATGTTGGCTTTTGTCAGATAAGTCTGTTAGTAATCTCCACCAATCGCCAGTGACCCGGGACATGTGCATCTTTACACCTTGGCGCACAGCGAATAGAGTTCAAGAGGAAAAAAACGCATAGAGACAAACCCGAGACTGTGTAATGAAAACATCTCCGGTGTCATGTGATACATATGTGGTGTCTCAGCTTTAATAGACTTTGGTAACTCGGGTAGATATTTTCCAGAAGGGTGCGTTAGATCAGACGAGCAGATCGAGAAATGATAAACATTGTCCAAGACTTTGAAACAATGCGCCTCTGCCGGCATTCGCATGGGGAACGTAAACATGGGATCCTTTGTTTGATGTGAGCGAACTGTCCTGGGGAAATGTGGAGTGGAGAAAGCGCTCCGAGCACGGCTGTTTTGTATAAGGGTGTTGTGATGGATTAGTGAAGATACCCGAAGAATATCCATGACTTGTCGGATCGGCCGTTTTAACCACTAATAGATGAAAAACTTGAAAGAGTTCTCGGAGCAATGAGTCTTGAATGTCTGCAAAAAAAAAAAAAAAAAAAAAAAACACCGCCTGGATAATGTCATTGCTGATATTTAATAGCATCATTTTAATATATGATAGTATTGCAGCTGACATGGAATTGAAGCAGATTTTGGTGAAAACCCGAACAATACAAACATAAAAATAAAACAAAACTAAAAAGTATTGTAATAACAATAAAATAACATGAGGAGAAAGTGCTGAACTACTGAAATGTTTTTAATACATTATATAAAAGGCTTTTTTGGTGATGGCAGTTTAACGACGCCTCTCATATGGAGAATGAAGTCGCATGCATTGGTAGGGTGTGAGTTTCTCAACAGAGACTTCAACAGAGTGTAAAAATCTCGATGGTTCTGTGGCTCTCGTCTATCAAATCTGATCTTTATTTTGTATTTTATATTGGATTCACATCAGGTGATTGGCTGGGCCATTTTAAAGCTTTATTTTCTTTCTCTAAAAGCATTTGAGAGATTCTTTGGCTGTGTTTTGGATCATTGTCTTGTTGAAATGTCGACCCTGGTTTCATTTTCATTATCCTGCTAATGTAGATGTTGGACAAAAGCAGCTAACCTTCATTTACAATGACGGAGGGCAAAGGGTTGCTGGAGAACTACTGAGAGATTTAAGCTGCTGTCTGGGCTTTCACTGCCGAACTACAGCTCCCTTTCTTCATGTGTTCAATGCATTTTCCCTGCAACATTTCATTTTATTACACATAACATAATTTGTAAACTAATTAAAATTATTTTCTTTGCATAAATGAATTTCTTTGGTTGTTAACATCTGGTGAAAATTTCAAATCAACAGCATCTTAAGAAATATGCTTTCTGAGAAAAATGGTGACATGCTGAATACTTATTTGACCCACTGTATACACTCTCAGGAAAACATGGTACAATGTTGTACCAAAGAAGGTACAAACACTTGTCACTGGGGCAGTACCTTTTTCTGGAACCGAATTGTACCTTAAGACAAAGAAACTAATTTGTACCATTGCAGTTTGTACATTTAATGACATGATTTGTACTATGGGAAAACAATACAATACAATACAATATTGTTCCTTCATCAAAGGGACAAATCTGATCCATAAAGGTATCATTACAATGACAAGACACTTTGTACCTTAACAGTGTCAGTTGTGTTTCTTCAAGAACTATTTAAAGGCATTTTGCTTTATCCAATTTATTTCCAATAAATATAAAACAGTTTTTTATTTTAAAAACAAGGTTCTTTTTGTGTAAATGCATGCACCTTTTCCATTTACAGTAAATAATAAAAAATACATTAACATCAATCAAAAGATCTATTTTTGCTAAACATTTCAAAAGACTTTATACAAAAATGTTACAAATACATTCTATCATGTACAATATATATATATATAATCACTTAATTGAATTTAAGCTAATTTAATTTCTTTAATTTTAAAATAGAAATAGAATTATGCAAAAGTATTGCAACGAGATATGCTCAGTGTTTGGTTAGTGCCACAATACTAAAATGTCTGCATAAACACTTTGCATATGCAGGACTTTTAGCAGCTCACATGTTCAGTGGAAAGCAAACGCCCAAAGATGCAGATATCAATAATAAAAAAGTATTTATCAGAAAATGCTTAGCAAATGTTTATTAAAAATGCCTTAAATGTTTAGTTTACAATACCTATAGTTTTGTTTTACCAGTTGTTTTGTTTTATAGAACTTAATAATGAATGTTGATGATTGTCTTCAAACATACACATTTAAATGAAGATTCATGTTTAATATGGAAATTATTCATAAATGGTACCCACTGATTGTGAGTAGCACAATCGCCTCACAGCAGGAAGGTCGCTGGTTTGAGCCTCGGCTGTGGCGACCCCAGATTAATAAAGGGACTAATCCGAAAAGCAAATAAATGAATGAATGTATATTTACTGTTTCTATATTAAACGATATTTTTACTTTGTGTGAATGTAATTTTTCTCTTGACCACAATAAATATTTTTGATTTAGGTTAAAATAAATTGTACAGTTTGAACCAAAGTTAAATTATACTTTGAGAAAAATAAACAAATTTCGCTGTAAAAAATTACAGTAGTTTTTAAAGTTGGTTCAAACTGTAAATTTGTTTAGTGCAGTGGACACGCTAAGCTAAAGCAATGCATTTAGTGAAAAAAAACTATAGAGCAGCTGTTTTGGGTTTCATGCCATTTACAGAGATTACTTGTTCGGTTTTCTGGTGGTTTCAGATTGATGGATAAGACATAGTGTGCTGAGATTTTGAATGTGACCCAAAACTCTGTCATCCACACGCCAACAAGGGGTCAAAAAGGGTTTTGTAACTGGATCACAGCAGCCTACTTTCCAATATCTCCCTGTTAAAGAGCCTGAAATCCTCTCAAGTAAAAATCAAGACATTAAAAAGTGCAATTTCAGACATTTTATAAATATATGTAGTTTTAATGCCAGAACTTTTAATATGCCAAATCCTATAAATACACGTTATTTCCTAAACTGCAGAGTTGGGATTCTACTAACAACATTTACTGGCATTGTCTTCTTGCCAAGGCACTTGAGCAATAACTTTATAGTGCTCTTATTATGCGATCTTAATAAATCCTAATTTTGTTTCGGAGGTCTTCTACAATAGTTTGTCATGCATTCAAGATTAAAAAACTCTTTATTTTCTCATATTACACTAAAATAATCACGTTCTAAAGAGTCTCAAACAATCAGTTTAAAGATTCAATCTTTCCAGGCTCTGCCCTTCTGCGCTAATTGGTCAGATAGGCCAGACTTGCAGCTTATGTCAGAAACAACCCCCATATTCAGATATCTGACTTAAGGGCTTCCTTTATAAAAGAGTCATAAACACATTATAAAGTAAGGATTTAGCTGGTTTTCTATATCAATTTACATCTCTGAAAAACATAAATAAAAATCAACCCTCCTTACTCTAGCACTAAATTCTCTGAGAACTAACAGTTCTTTTGTATAATAAGCACTTCTTGTGTGTATTGCCTGTTCTTGTTGAATTGCTGAATTCCTCCTTAATTGTAAGTCGCTTTGGACAAAAGCACCTGCTAAACGTAAATCTAGGTGAATAACTCAAACCTCCATTGCAAGCACAGCATGAGCCGGACGTTGTTGGTAAGCTTTTACTTTGTGTTTTATTTTGAGCACTTATGGTTGTGTAAAATGCATTTACAGTATGTTTATAAGGTGTTATTTAGTAACACCTAATATAAGTGGACAGAGTGTGGTTGTTGTTTTTCATGTACAGTACTGATAAAAACTATTGTTATCAGGTAAATAAAAATAACTTCAACATTTAATAAGTAAAAGAAGTACTTAAAAAGTAAGTTCTATATTATTTAAACTTCTTATCTCATAAAACATTGATTGTGCATTGAGCGAAAAGTATCTACAGGTCTGTGTATTTGAGTGTTTCTTTCAGAAATTAAACTTAAAATGGCATTTTATTTTTGCATCCTTCAAGCAGAATTGACTGAAGTGCCAATATTTAAGAACTCTTTTTAAGTGTTTAAACCTCTTAAACTGAACTTATTTTTTTCAAAACCAGCGGCCAAATGTATAAAACTTTGAAAAAATGCTCTTAAGAGTAGTCTTAAACTTTGACTTAAGTGTTGAAAAATTTTTAAGAGTAGGAGAGATTTACAAAGAATCTAAAAGCCACTTTCGGTAAAGTTTGAGACTGATTCTTAAGTTCTGACTTAGGTGTTGTAAATCAAGAACTACAATGATTGAAACACAACATGGCCACCCTTGACCTCTGAATCAGCCTATCAGAAGCCTGCAAGGATGAAGTCACAGCAGCACGACACCATTCACTAATAAATTAATACAAAAAAAAAATTCAATAATTTGAAATATCATTAAAAAGTAATTTTGCATTATGTGAAAAACAAAATAAGTACATGCATTTTACTCAATCTTGCACAAATTGATTGATTCAATGGACAAATGTGATGCTACTTAAGTCATTAAGCTGATTAATCACATAATTGTATCACATAGTTGTACTCTTAGCTGTATATAAATGAAAGATCTCTCGGCGAAGGCGTTCGCACTTCTTCCCTGTTTGTCCCATATGTCCCCTTGCTGGCTCCTCTTGTCTTCGTCTTATTCTATCTCTGAGGCGCTCCGTGTCCAGCTATCCAAACGAATAAGGAATTATGGATTTAATCAACTGGTCTCTGAATGCAATTGACACTATCTTCTCGACGAGAAGCACTTGTCCTGCGGGGGCGTTTGCAGCTGGATACGTGATGGACGGGTGGGAGAAGTGGCATGTCCTGTGCCTGGCTGCTCTGTCTCTGGTGGATATTGAAGATATTTACCTATTCGGAAATTGACAACAAGGTTTCTGCTGTGGGCTTGTGCGGGACCCTGAGGTATCGACGATTGATTAAAGCGGTCAGTGCTGCTCAAAACCGGGGGGTTGGGGGGGAAGTGTATGTGACAAATAAAGGCCTGATTTAAAAAAAAAATGGATTCAAAAAGAAAACCAAACTGCTCCAAGTATTCTTCTATGACATCCAGAGGAAACATATTTTGTTCAAATAACCCAGTGAGGCCACTCTCTGAAAGAACCTGAGCATCAAGTGTTGACCCTGACCATTTTGGCACAAGATCCTGGATCTTTTAATTGGCATCAAACACAACTTGAACATTGATGCTGTGAAATCCTTTTCTATTGAAATATGCCTCCTGATGCAATGATGAGAACATGAGTGCCATCAATGGCTCCAACAACTCCAGGGAAGCCCGCGAACCTCATAAAAGTCGCTTGATTTTGCTGTATAGTTTGGAGGTCACTTGGAAAGTCAATGAAGTGTCTTATTATGTTTGGTGTTGTTAGTGCTGCTTATGACTCTGCTGACTGTGGATTGTGATGGGCCTAAGTCACAGGTGTCAAACTCAGTTCCAAAAGGGCCGCATCTCTGCACAGTTTAGTTCCAACCCTAATTAAACACACCTGATCAAACTAATTGAGTCCTTCAGGCTTGTTTGAAACCTACAGGTAAGTGTGTTGGAGCAGGGTTGGAACTAAACTGTGCAGGGGTTCAGCCCTCCAGGAATTGAGTTTGACACCCCTGGCCTAAGTCATCATTAGTGCACTGCTGCATCTTTCCAGTCGCTAAAAAATGCAGCCATTATTACCTTCATTTCTGCAGTTAAGGCATTTTTTCGTCGAGTGTGAGAGGTTATTGCATTTCTGACCAGATTAGTTACAAAAAGAATACCTTCATGATCAAACGTTTTAGCAACTCCCTTTCATTGTAACATTGCAACACATTCTTTTGTTCTTGAACGGTGCGTGGTCTCCTCTTCTCTGCTGCCATCTTGTACCTCCTAACTAGGTTAAGATGCAACCCAGACACTCCTAAAAAATTTAGGAGCTGAGATCAAGTCTTAACACTTAAGAACCTTTATAAATCGCACTAAATCTTAAATCTAGAAATAAAAGTTAAATGAAGTCATTCTTAGAATTTTGACACACTTAAGAGTAAAATTCTACACTGAGCAGCTTGAACTTATCTTGGCAAACTCTGTTTTATGTGCATACATGACCTGTCATTAGCCATTTTAAATGTGCTGTGACAGGGAGTTAAAGGGTTTACTTATGATATTTATATTTACTAGTTGCATTGAGCAAGACTTTATAACTTTAATGAGACATAAATTGAAAACATAACCGTCTTTTTAAATAAAATGACAATATTATATCTTTGGTATTTATACTAGTAAATAGTTTTAGGTGGGTACTAAGTCTGCAGTTATTCATTAAAGTGATTAAAAAAATTGTACGATTTTTATGTATACCGTGTATATACAGTACAGTTGAAGTCAAAATTATTAACCCCCTTTGAATTTAATTTTTTAAAAATTATTTCCCAAATTATGTTTAACAGAGCAAGGAATTTTTCACTGTATGTCTGATAATATTTTTCTTCTGGAGAAAGTCTTCTTTGTTTTATTTCGACAAAAATAAAACCAGTTTGTCATTTTTTAAAAGCCATTTTAAGGTCAATATTATTAGCCCCTTTAAGCACTATATATATTTTGATAGTCAACAGAACAAACCATCATTATACAATAACTTGACTAATTACCCTAACCTGCCTAGTTAACACAATTAACCTAGTTATGCCTTTAAATGTCACTTTAAGCTGTTTAGAAGTGTCTAAAAAAAATCTAGTTAAATATTATGTACTGTCATCATGGCAAAGATAAAAAAAACAGTTATTAGAGATTATTTGTTAAAACATATATATATATATATATATATATATATATATATATATATATATATATATATATATATATATATATATATATATATATATAAATTATATTACAATATAATATTAATACTTACATTAAATATATTAAAACTGTTAACAGATTTTAGTTTTTTCATCAAATAACTTTGTTTGCTTTTTTGAGCTTAAGTGATTCTTCAAAAATCAATACATATGCCTTAGCTAAAAATATACACTAGACACAGATTAACTTAAGATTCTGACCATCACAGCACATAAATCATAAAAATGTTCGACTTTAGTAAAATAAACTATTCACTCATCCGATCGATTTACCAAGCTGGCAAAAATCAAGTTGTTACATTTCTTTGAGAAAGCGAGTATGACTTGAAAAATCCCATGCAAAAAAATAGACAAAATAGAAGGAGCTGTGATTTATTTCCCACAACACTGTTTTCATAACATTTCTCTTTGGGCAAAAGTGTTGGTGCTGGAGCCTGAATCCAGAAGCCAGAGGTCAGTGTGAGCACTGACATAGATTTATACAGTTCAATTATTTTGGGCTAGTAAAATCTGCAATTATACATTAAACTGATGAAAACACTGCATGCATGTGTGTATACAGTTGAAGTCAGATTTATTAGCCCCCCTGAATTATTAGCCCCCCGTTTATTTTTTTCTGTTTAACGGAGATAAGATTTTATCAACACATTTCTAAACATAATAGAGTAACTCATTTCTTATTACTGATTTGTTTTATCTTTGCCATGATGACATTAAACAATATTTGACTGGATATTTTTCAAGACACTTTTACAGCTTGAAGTGACATTTAAAGGCTTAACTAGGTTAATAAGGTTAACTAGGCAGGTTGGAGTAATTAGTCAAGTTATTTTATAACAATGGTTTGTTTAAAGTGGCTGATGATTTTTGTCCTTAAAATGGTGTTTAAAAAATTAATAACTGCTTTTATTCAAGCCGAAACATAACAAACAAGACTTTTTCCAGAAGAAAAAATATTATCAGACATACTGTGAAAATTTCCTTGCTCTGTTAAACATCATTTGGGAAATATAAAAATAAATAAATAAATAAATAAATAAATAAATAAATAAATAAATAAATAAATAAATAAATTCAAAGGGGGTAATAATTCTGACTTTAACTGTATGTGCATATAAGCATTATTAATAAGAATATTAAACATTATTTATTTATTATATTATAATATATTATTAATATGAATTATTATTTAAAGCAAAAATACATTAAAACTGTTATTTTAACTGTTTTCTGTTTTACTTTAAGCACAAGCGATTCTTTACCAATCAATAAAAATATGAACAAACAATAAAGACTTTGATTAACTGTACTTACATTTCTAACCAGAGTACCCACAGTAATAATAATAATAAAAAGTAAACTAACCTATTGACTTATCAAATTCATTGTCTTATTGGCTAAAATTAAGTCATCGCAACTTTGTCAGAAAGTAGACAAAACTACATTTTCTTCCCAACACTGTTTTCATAACATTTGTGTCAGACCAAAGTGTGTGTCCTGGAGCCTGAATCCTGGAGCCAGAGGCCTGTACCAGAGCTGAAACTGAGCTGAGACACGGGGATCTGTAGAGCGTAAACCTACACTGCTGCTGAAAGTCCCGCTCACATCATTCTGGGGTAATAGATAATCATCAAAGGGAACGATGGCACTTTTTATCTGCTCTGGTACAGACCTTCCTATTGTCCCGCAGCTCAGCCTGAGCCTCTGGTGTCTCTCAGCGCCTCTCGCACCGCAGAAAGAGACTCCGCACGCTTGACAATTGATACTTGTTAAATTTTATGGGCTCTCACTCTGAAAGAGTGGCTGCCTGGACTCTGTAATTTATGTGTTTGAGAACGAGCAGGTAAGCCTTAAAATCCTCACCACGGATATGTGCTTAGATACTGGCTGTCTGCGTGGATAACATGAAAAACAACACACACACACACACACACACACAATTTTTTTATGGTCCTACAGTAATATACATCTGCAAGCAAACAACCCTACCTAGATGCTAAGTCATCATGGAGATTATGCTGACTTCTAAGAAAATATTTCTGGAGCCAATTTGCACATTGGGCAATCAAGACGTTGCATTAAAATTGTCGATTGTACAAAATTAAATTACAGCGGTTTCATGCTCTCTGCATGCGCTATTATTCCACCACAATAAACACTGCGGTCGGCACACAACATGTTTATCTCTAATTGAATTGAAGCTGTATTAAATGTAGCCTGGGTTATATTTGCATTGTTTTGCTCATGGCTCTCAAGGACACACATTATCTACTGTTCAAAAAAATGGCAGTCAGCAATTACATGTTTTCCACAAAATATGAAGTACCATTTTAGTGGATGTTGATGATGATAATAATAAGAAATATTTGTTGAGAATATTAGATCAAGTTCTAATCGATCATTTAACACCAGAGAATGTAGTAATGGTGTTGAAAATAAATAAGTTGTCCTTTAAAATAAATTAAAACATAATCCTGTAACGGCATTTTACCATATTACTGTTTTTCACTGCATTTCTATGATATAAATGCAGCTTGGGGGAGCATACAGTAAAAGACTTCTTTCACAAATATTTTTTAAAACTATCCTGCAACACTTTATATAACAAATAGATAGTTCATTATTAAGCATTGACTCTACAGTAATAGACGTTAGTGAGCAGTTTGTAAATACATCTATTTATTTACATTTACAGTAATGTGCTTAATAATTGTGTTTTCATACTTTGTTAATGATTCACTTTTCATTGCTAAACTAAGTATTGCATTATTTACAAACTAATTATTTAAGAATAGTTGGTGTTTTTTAAGATTTTCAGAATGCAAAATTAAATGATTAATAGGGATGTCCAGATCTGATCACGTGATTGGAAGTCTAGCCGGATCACGCAGTTTCAGTCTCGAACGGAATCAGACGTTGCCTCCTGATTAGGACTCAATATATACACACACACACACACACAAACACACACACATATATACATATACATATATATATTTATTTACATATATATGTGTATTTATTTACATACACACACACACACACACACACATATATATATATATATAAATATATATATATATATATATATATATATACACACACACACACAGAGTTGAAGTCAGAATTATTAGCCCCCCTTTGATTTTTTTTTTTTTTTTTTTAATATTTTCCAAATGATGCTTAACAGAGCAAAGAAATTTTAATTTTCACAGTATGTCTGATAATATTTTTTCTACTGGAGAAATTATTATTTGTTTTATTTCGGCTTGAATAAAAGCAGTTTTAAGTTTTTTTTAAAAACATTTTAAGGTCAAAATTATTTGCCCCTTTAAGCAATTTTTTATAACAACAACAACAACAATAATAATAATAACAAAGATAATAATAATATTAATGATGATGTTATTAAATACTAATACTACTACTACTACTAATAATGATGATGATAATAACAACAACAACAACAACAACAACAACAACAACAATAATATACCTGTGCAAAGGGTCATGTTGAGACACAGGAATTAATTTCTTTTAGCTGTTATCTTGCCACTCTCAAAATAACGATGATAACCAATAGTTTGCTTTTTTTAAATCACAGTTCCAGCTTTATTTTTTACCAATGCTGGGTAACACTTCAGAATAATGGTACATTAGATAAAGTTAGTTAATGTATCTACATATATTAACTAAGTATGAATCTTTTTTAAAAGCATTTATTAATCATAGTTTAACAATAACTAATGGAATATTGAAATTCAAGGTTGTGCTTGTTATTATTAGATAATGCACTGTGATATAGCATGAGCTAAGGTTAGTTACCTTAAATACCAACATTAACTAATGTTACCAAAGTTGAATAAATACTGTAATAAATGTATTA
The DNA here is from genome assembly GCF_052040795.2 of Danio rerio. Taxonomy (NCBI): domain Eukaryota; kingdom Metazoa; phylum Chordata; class Actinopteri; order Cypriniformes; family Danionidae; genus Danio; species Danio rerio. Next base: position 43,277,700 of record NC_141033.1, on the reverse strand, counting down.
CTAATTGTTTGTTCATCTTAAATGTTTGGAGCAGAGCTGACATATTGGGAAGAATGACACTTACTTGTGAAAGCTGGTGCAGTGGGCATATATGCGGAGTTTGTCCCGGATGAAACGTCCTGGACGAGGTTTTCTCTGGAGACCTGCGACGTGCACCGCCAGCACCCTCGGGCCCACCAGATGTTTGAAGAGCAGAGATACCCAATAATCCTACAAAGCAAACACACAAAACACATGTCAGAAAATATATAAAAGCATTGCTGGAATCTGGCCATGTCAACACGCATGTTAGGTCAAGCCTTTCTGCCACAACCTCTGCACAAGAAACATGATTCATGCAAGATGACTCTGGTTTAAATACACTGGACACATGTGGCATTTCTTCGTCAGCAGGAATCAATGAAATTCAGCCACCGTCCATCTATCAAAGGAGATTCAATTTTACAGAAATAGCTGTAGAGAACTGGTGTACAGAACAACGTTGTAAGCATAATGCAAGTATCTCATATCTGCCTTCACTTAAGGAAGAACGACTCTTCTTTTTACTTTTCAGAGATAGAAAAAAATACACACACGCTTTGGTTTTTTTATTGAGAGAGACACTTTCTTGGATGCTCGAATTGATAAATATAACCATAGCCTTTCTTTGGAAGCCTTTTCTGTTAAAACTGAGAAACAACAAAGTAAAATATAAAAAAGTCTGACCATAAAGAATGAAATGGCTGATAGAAATGAGAGCTACGCACAGTAGTTTAGTGTTTCTTTTTGTTTTATGAAGGTAAAAAGTTTAAAAGACCAAGTTTAAAAGTTAAGGCCAAGTCAAGAAAATTCATCATTTAAAAAGAACACAATACATCAGTATGTTCAATAATAGCCTGGCGAGGCTTTTGCAGGGTTACAGTAAACCAAATAAAATAACAGTTAAAAAATGTTTGTTTTTTTTGAAATGGTGTTGATATTAAAGATAGAAAATGTAATAATCCATTTCTTAGAAGTTTGATTCATTGTCCTGCAATTTTTAGACACAAGTACTTTTGGAATAACCAATTTGAGAATATCAATTGGAATTTGATCTGGACTTATAACAATAAATATTGTGTCACTAATAAAGTCAGTGAAATCTACTTTAAAATTATACATAAAACGGTAACACTTTACAATAAGGTTCATTAGTTAATGCATTTACTAACATGAACTAATCATGAACAACACTTGTACAGCATTTATTAATCATAATTGAACATTTACTAAAGCATTATTAACATCCAAGTCCATGCTTGTTAACATTAGTTAATGCACCATGAGTTAACGTGAACTAACAATGAACTACTCTATTTTCAATAACAACTATAATCAAATATATCAAATATAATTCAATAATATTAACATGAACAAATACAGTAGTAAATGTATTTTTCATTGTTTGTTAATGTTAGTAAATGCATTAATTAACATTAACTAATGAACCTTATTGTAAAGTGTGACCCATAAAACATATCCAACCAACCAGTTTCTCAAGAGGTATAAAGTCGATCTTTCTGAATTGTGTGTTTCCTGTGGAATGGATGTTGAGACTGTTATGCATTTGTTTTTTGATTGTATGCATGTTAAATATTTCTGGTTTGATGTTGAATGTCTGTTTAATATACCGAGTGGTCATAGAATTAAGAAACGAGATGTTGTATTTTATGTAGATAAAATGATCTAGATAAGAATCTTCTGTTTATGTTAAATCTGTTGATATTATTGGGCAACTTTCATATACACAAGTGTAAATGGTCAGAGAGGAAGCCTAACATCTTCCATTTCAAGGCTGATTTAAAAAACTATTTTGAGACTCTTAAAGGACTTTCAAGTCGTAAAGCGTCCAGAACTGTGAATATACTTAAAAATTCGTCTTCTCTTTGGTGAATGTTATGTATACCCACTCTTATACACTATAAGATACACTATACTGTCTATACACTTTGTTACTTTGTTTACAGATGTTATGCTAAAATCTGTAAAATTGTAAGACTTGTTATGCAATTGACTGGAAAAGTTCAGCAAATACATGAAAAAAAATTTTTTTTAAAGTATGTTCAATAAATGTAAATATATATGAAGCACACAATGAGCCCATTCTTAAAATAAATAAATAGATAAATCAATAGAGTACAGAAATAATTTTACATTAATTAAAGATGCCTCACGAACAAACAATTAAGTATATTTCAAGAGTTCACACTTAGCTGATGATTGACTATGAAGTGTGTTTGGCATGCTGTCCCTGGAGGGAGCCTTGAGCCCTGGGAGAACTTGTAAACTCTGCACAGAAATGTCAGTCAGGACTAGAACCATTGACTTGCTGTGAGTTAACAGTAACCACTGGGTCACCGTGCCACCCATCTAGGAAAGGAGGAGTTGGGGTGGAATGGGGGGGGGGGGGGGAGAGATTCTTTAAAACGAAGATGGCTGTTATATGGAACTCAGGATATTTATAGTGGCTTAGGAATCATCTGATTGGTGAATCATAAATTGTGTAATGTGGGACCAGCCACAAGCAATCATAAGCAGATGGTCCTTTCGAAATTAGTTTGTAAATAAACTTCACTTATTGCAATATTTATTTATCCCTGTTACCATTAGTTAATGAAAATCCAGTGATTCCTGTTACAATGCATTTACAAATTGTTTCAAACACAAATGTGGATTTTAATAATGCATTAGCTTATGATCAAATCATATTAACTATGATTTATGGATGCTGTACAAGTATGTTCATTCAAGTTAGTAAATAGTCATTCAGTCATTTAGTACCCTATTTACATTTACATTTACATTTAGTCATTTAGCAGACGCTTTTATCCAAAGCGACTTACAAATGAGGACAAGGAAGCAATTTACACAACTAAGAGCAACAATGAATAAGTACTAAAGGCAAGTTTCAGGTCAGTAAAGTCTAAGAAGGGAAGTATTAGTAATTTTTTTTTTTTTTTTTTGTACAGTTAGTGTGATATTCAAAGAGGCAATTGCAGATTAGGAAGTGAAGTGGAGACTAAATAGTTGAGTTTTTAGTCGTTTCTTGAAAATAGCGAGTGACTCTGCTGTTATATTATTAAAAAGTAAATGTGTAACTCACAATCTGGATCTAAAATAATAAAATAAAATAAATGTTCTTTATGTTACATGAGTACATTTATTCTATTGTGACCCCATAAAACTATAATCACATTACATTTGCTACACCAAACGAAATGTACCAGAGAACTACATGAGTATCTACATTTTGCGCAGAACAGAGCAACTGCTACCTGAATTTCACATACATGACTATAACAGGTCTCTCTGAATACCTCTCATCAGTCCCTAAATTCAACACCTAATTGAACCGGTTCAAAGCAACATGTGTGCATCAGGAAGTTCCCATGCAATCCTGCATATGGCAGCATTTAAAGGCTTCTTTTCCAGGGAAACTTTAACTTAATTTGCTCCGGCAGTGTACATTGTGCAGCATCTGCTATAGGCTATAGTGAGAAAAAAAGAGACTGGGGATGGGTGGGTCTCTTTCCACTGCATTTAAAGGGAAAAAAAGCCAGCATCTTAGAAACTTTGAAACATAATGTAAATTTAAAATATTGTTATATAATACTGAAATTATAATAATTACAACTACAATAATAATAATAATAATAATAATAATAATGATAATAATAATACTGAAAACATTTTTTTTTATTTGGACACTGAAACAAAGCAACTCAAAATGGACAGAACATAAATGTAAAAATCTCAAATTTTTCAAAACATTACTTTAAAAGTAATGCTGGGCTTAAACCCAGAAAAATGTAAGTATTCACATGAGTAGATCATATTCAAAGTCAATTGACTAGCAAAAATACAGGCAAGTTTCCATCATGCGGCATGAGGTGCAAAACATCCATCTATAATCCAGAATCCAATTTAAACCAATTATCAAATTCTCTGACTTATTCCTGACTTTCAGTGATTAAAAAGCTGAATTTTCATGACCTATAATGAATGTAACAACAGGCCAATGTTATGGTTCGCATACTATTAAAACGGTATGAGTCACTATATACCCGACAAACACAGAAACTTCCCTCAGGCAATATATGAACACTTTACTACAGTAATTGTGAAAAAAACATCAGTACTTTGTATATACATATACACGTATTTATGTAACAACATACTTTACATGCCAGTTTGCACATAACAGCTCATATAACACTGTATATAGTAATATACCTGTCTCTATATTACACTTGTCAATTTGTATAATTGCATTCAATACTTTCTTCTATTTTAAAAATATATTTATTATCTGTTTCTTGCCCTGACGCTCTAATTCTGTTGCACTGTCACAAAAACAAATTCCTCATATGTGTGAACATACCTGGCAATAAAGCTCTTTCTGATTCTGATATGAACAACAATAAATAATATACTTCAGATTTTGAGGTACTTACTTTTGGCATGGTTGTGAAGTGCTGCCTCTCCCATATTGGACAGCTTGATAACAGTTTTACAAACTTTACATTTAGCTTTTTTGCCATCTACTTTATAAAACTCATATTTTGAAGTTGGATTTTTTTTTAAATATTTTTGAAGTGGTAATTTTAAAGCCAAAGCTTCTAAAACATTTTCCAAAAACTATTATAATGGCATATTAGGCTTAGCTAACAGCTCCAGCTCACCATAACAATAGGCATGAAAAAAAATATGAGACTGAAAAATGCATTACGACATCTAGGACTATATTCATGACGAGAACAAATAGTACCTTTCATAAGTACTGATGCATTCACAACCAGGAGGCCATTTAATCATCTCCATTGGAGAATTTTGCTTGCAGAATCCAGCCGCATAGTGCAAAAAGTCTTCTACATCACACACTTTTTTATTGGTTGAATAAGTGTATCATCTGGGTATTTACATAAAGTGCACTTGTTCTTTTGAGAATTTTAAAGGGCCCCTATTATGAAAATCATCTTTTGTAAGCTGTTTGGACAGAACTGTGCGTAGGTATAGTGTGTCCACAGTCATATTGGTGTGATAAAAAAATTTCCTGAAGTTAAAAAAGGATACAAAACCTTCCTATTTAGAGGCCCAAAGCAACATGAAGTAGGAGTGCAGTTTCCCCACCCACCGAATTGATTGAGAACCGCGTATTAACATTTCTCCATAGTGATGGGTATAATCATATCTACAAGACAGGACGTATGCAAAGCAACTGTTATTAAAAGATCTGTTCAGCTCTCGGTGATCATCAATCATCATCAAATGTGATCAAGAATGAGCTATACAAGTATAAAACATTTTTAAAACAGTGCATGTTTGTAATGAATTAAAGTCATTTTTACCGTCTTAATTTATCCGCACAGCCGCTTGTCAGTACAGTTATAAAAGACGACGCTTCAATCCCGGTATGTGGAGGTTAAATCAGGTTTATTTTGTACATTACAGTAACAGATATCCATACAGCAGTGGATGTTAACCTGTATCCTTTCACAATTGGTGTGTGAAACAGTGCAAAGTTAATTGCGCGATCTGTGTGTGTGCGTGTCCGCTGTGTGGTTATGTGTGTGAACCTTGTAATGACATTGTGTGTGACTCATAGCCGCAGAAAGGCTTGAATCAACTCCACACAAATACATCAAATAATCATTGGGAAAGTTCTTACTGTAGTATTTCTCACAAACGTTACGTGAGATCTGTTCCTTCATGTCTGTCACCGCTGTTTATCTGACACAGCTAGAGATTGACAGGCACGTATGAACAGTGGACTAGCATTAAAGGCACAGTCCACAAAAACAGCTACATGGTGATCAGAGCAGGAAATTCTAACATTCTAAAAGCTAAAATAAATAATCTGATGGGTGTTTTGAGATGAAACTTTACAGACACATTCTGGAGACACAAAAGACTTATCTTAAATCTTGAAAAAGGGGTAAAAAAGGTGCTAATTAAGTGTGAATGTACTACTTAAACTATTTATACTACAAAACGGAGCAGAATAGTTCATCAGTATGCAGTTTGGGATGCAACTATAAGCTGTTGTTGCCTCCCTGAGCAACCAGGCAATAACATTCCCTGTTTCAATCACAATTTGATTAAAAAAAAGGTAGATGTCAAAATCAAGAGACTCGGGATGGACAATTCCCCCCTACATATCACATTATTATAATTGTTTAATTAAATTTGATGTTTTTTGAATGCTAATATTAGTTCACTACAAAAAGCAGTCTAAATTATCTGTTAGACTGCTGATCCATGGAAATGTTGATGTGCATTGTTAGTCTAAATTATTAGTATGCTCACACAGGATTTCTGCACAAAGAAATCCACAGATTTCTGCAGATTTTTAGCCTATTATAGTAAGTCTTTTTATTGACTCCTGTAAATGTGTAAATTTATATTTATTCAGTTTGAATTAATTTCAGTGACATTATTGACTAATATTAAAAAGTTCACATGATTTATTTGCAATACAGTTTGTAAAATAATATTTTCTGTCTATTAGTAGACATATTATACGAGAGATTTGCTTTGTGGATATGTGGATCTAATTGGATTTGTACAGAAAACATTTAATAAAAAGTCAAAAATGTCTCATTTTATATTTCATATATTAAGTTTTTAAGTTATGATACTTCCAAAATCATTCTGCATGTATCCGAAAATTTATTTATTTATTTTTTTCTGCGCAGAAAGAGCAAAGAAAGTCCACAGATTCTGTCTGGCCCTATTATTAGTCAAGATCATGAAAATGCAGGTGCACCAAAATGACAACCTTCTCTTTCAGATGTGAAAATATTGTGAGTTGGCTGAAAAAAAGCAGCATTTCACTTAGAAAACATTTCTCCGGCCACCCTGTAAAACTGAGTAAGTGCTGTGCCTATAATGACTGAATAACATTGAAACCACTTTAATAATGAATAAATTAAAGTCAAACCGCTAAAGACCCGAGAGATTAAAGGCTATGACCAAGGGCTTGTCAACAATACCAACAGGATATAAGCAAATGCCATGGCCTATAATGGTAGACAGACACAGATTCATTTAATGTCAAAAAACAAGCCATTCTGACCACATAATAAATAACTGGGAGCAATGGAAACCTACAGTTTTAATAATATTGAAAGGTGAAATGTGTAATTTTCGCACCACTAACCACATACACTAAATTAAATTGCTTAGGGCATATTTTCAGAAAAAAATGTCAGGGATTTTGCCAGGGGGAAACATTCTGCCAGCATGCTGGAGTTTGCCATGAGTCGAAGTCAAGCCCACCCTGAGTGCTGAAATATTGCTGGGTAGTTGCTAGGCGATTGGCTGTTAGCCTCAGTCAAAACAGCTGTATTCCCCTTTTCTGTGTTACTCTGACCTAAGAAACATCTAGGAAAGCTCTTCAGTGAAAGCACCCCAAATAGTAGTCAATAATATGAGTATAAATCATTTCAGGCTTGACTGTACATATGTGTGTTATAATGTTTACTATTGACTTTATTTTGTAATGCAGACAACATAGGCTCATTCTGAGAGCGAAGCCCTATATACGTTACTGGAGATCGCAAATTATGTAGCCAGGGGTATGTATGGCTGCATTTCGTCTTTAAAACGAACGATAAGGGGGTGGTATGACGCCGTTCCTATTTGCGCTTACCAGCTGACCAGTTTACCTCCATATGGATGGCTTTCCCCGCTATTACCAGTTTGTCCAGTTAGCTTGCCATGCATGTTGGTGGACTTGATACACAGAGAGGAGTTGACCACGACGTCATGGTTCGAGTCTGGCAAAGAACGGTTGCAGAAAGCGGGTGAGACTAAAACAGAATCCAAAAAATAAAATAAAATAGTAAATATCAGGGTGAGAATGTAGTAAAATCTGAAAACGTGGTAAAAATACGGTGAGGACTTTTTTTGGATTGCATTTTGGGAAGTGGGTGGGTGGGTGGGTCAATCTGTGCTTTTGAAAAGACTATTGGTTGAGTTTAGGGAAGGAGGGAGGGTCAGTCGCTCGGTCAGTCAGTCAGTCAGTTGCCAGCGGCCTCTGGTGGATTTATATGAGAACAGCAGGCGCAATCTAAAGAAAGTTTACACAGCGGCCACTGGTGGATTCGCGAAAAAAAAAAAAAACATAGCTCCCTGGATGTATTTGGTGCACTTCAGAAATGTATATAGAGCAGGGGCTTTCAACCTTTTTCACTTTGAGGCCTACCCTTTTCACTGTGAAGTTTTTGAAGACCCAAATGAATTTTCTCGAGAAAATGTTTATTTTAAAGCTTTATTTATTAGCAAAACATTACTTTCGCCTTCTATTATTCCCTTATCTTTCTACATAAATATTTTCTACATATATATATATATATATATATATATATATATATATATATATATATATATATATATATATATATATATATATATATATATATATATATATATATATATAAATCTTATAACTTTTTGATGCATTTTTCCCTCTTCATTTACAAATATCATGATAGGTTGAGTATGACTTTCTTGTGATATATTGCTGATATCGTGATTATCAAGGGTAAAATATCATAATAATATAGCATCGTATTGTATTACTGTACCTGAACATCTGACAACTTATTTCACTTTTTCTTTGCTCTTATTTATTTATGCTTGCAATTTATTTGATTCACTCCACTACAAGATTATTCCAATCAAAGTTAATAATTGTATTCCAAGTTTGAAAAATTGTATTGATATCGCAATATAAATCGCAGCAAAATAAAATAAAGCAATATCAGATTTTTCCAATATTGTGCAGCCCTGTTTACTATAATACAACTAATGCACACCTTCAGGCCTGTGGAACGCTTGATTATGACTTACTGATGACCATTCTAAGGTTTGCAATTATTTTTTGGTCATAATTTTCGTTTTTAGACAAGTCCACAGCTGAGTTCCAGGCAGGTCTTGACCACATTAGTTCATATAACTATGCTGAATGGTTTCAGTTACTTCAAATAACTGCAGTGCAATATTGATGACAATCTCACACTCATAAAATACGCTGATGATCTGGCATTGGTTTCCTGTCAGGAAGAAATGAATAGCTCTTTATATTTTAAATTAAAGTATTACAGATTGGTTTGTCAAAAGTGCATTACACCTAAATATTGGGAAAACAAAAGTGTTATGTCTGGGGAGTCAAACAAGAGCAGTAGATACTAGAATTTTTAAACCAGTCACCATAAACGGACAAATAGTAGAGCGGGTCTCAAGTTTTAAGTATTTAGGCACAATTATTGATAATAAACTAAATTTTAATAGTAATGTAGAGGCGGTTTATAAGAAAGCAAGTCAGCGTCTTTATCTCCTCCGCAAGTTGAGAAGTTTTAATGCAAGTACACAGACATTAAACATGGCACATACAGTTGAAGTCAGAATTATTAGCCCCCTTTTGATTTATTTATTTTTTTAATATTTCCCAAATTATGTTTAACAGAGCAAGGAAATTTTCACAGTATGTCTGACAATATTTTTTCTTCTGGAGAAAGTCTTATCTGTTTTATTTTGGCTAGAATAAAAGCAGTTTTTAATTTTTTAAAAAACAATTTTGGGACAAAATTATTAGCCCCTTTGAGCTAATTTTTTTACGATAGTCTACAGAACAAACCATCGCTATACAATAACTTGCCTAATTACCCTAACCTGCCTAGTTCACCTTATTAACCTAGTTAAGCCTTTAAATGACACTTTAAGCTGTATAGAAGTGTCTTGAAAAATATCCAGTAAAATATTATTTACTGTCATTATGACAAAGATAAAATAAATTATTTATTAGAAATAGGTTCTAAAACTATTATGCTTAGAAATGTGCTGAAACAATCTTCCCTCCATTAAACAGAAATTGGGGAAAAAATAAACAGGGGCGCTAATAAGTCAGGGGGCTAATAATTCTGACTTCAACTGTAGATCATTGATAGAGAATGTTCTCAAATATAATATTGTTTCATGGTTTGGTAACACAACACTTCAACAGAAGAAGAAATTATCGCAAATTATCAATCAGGCAAATAAGATAACTGGTCACAAACAACATTCCCTGCAGATTTTATTTGACTCCTTTATGGAAAAAACAGCAGTTGTGCTTTTAAATGATAAAATACATCCCCTTCACTCAGCATTTGAATTGTTACCATCAGGACACAGGTTTAGAATTCCTAAAGCACGAAGACATGCTTATGAAAAGTCATTTATCCCAATGCCAGTTGTCATTTTTAATCGGAACACTGTTTAAAGTGAATGAGGTGGTTGCCAGGAAAGATATGCAGTATTTTGTATGGGGCTAATTTGGTTTTTAAACTTTTAACTTATGTTGTTGTCTTGATGAGTGTTGTTATTGTGTGGTTGTCGATGTTTGTAATTGTTGTCTTTAATCCAGTGTTGAAGACAAATTTCCTTTCTGTGTCAAGCAGAACGGACAATAAAGTTTAAACTAAACTAAATTACAAGAAATAAAACAGAACAATAAAACGAAATGGGATGAGTAAAGGGCTGTTTGAGCAAACCTGGCAAATGTCTTGAACCGCAACATCTGAAATATATCATTAGGCATGTTAACGTTAAGAGAAACAAAGGACGAAAGTAACAAAGCAATTTTCTTATTTGTTTTCAGGTTATAACAGCACATTCAGCATGCAACCCTTGATGGAGAGGTCAAATATCAGCTGATTTTGAAAGTGTGTACTGTGGTTAGATCCTAATTTCAGATTTTAAGTGCAGAAAGTAAATTATTGTAGCTGTCCTTTTGTCCTTATTACAAGTGATGTTTCTCTTTTCATGTGTCACACTAATGATCAATCTGCTGGTTATATATTGCAATAACACATGCTTGAGTTTGCAATGTCTGAGTTTTTTAGTTTAAAAGTAAATCACGTTAAAATGGCAAGAGTTCTTGTAGGGATGAAAGTAGCACTGTTATTCATGCTCCACTGCTGATATTCAGACCTTATATTTCCACATTAGAGTTTGCAGCGTTTAGATTTAGCTGTTTTATAAAATAAATGCATATTGCCAATAATAATAAAAAATATTCTAAAATTGTATAATTTTTTAACATTTTGCATTAAGTTGCTTTTGAAACATTTGACAGAGCTGAAAATTAAATTTAAAATGCCATTTATTCATTTATTTGCAAAAATAAAGGTCAAAATACTGTATGTTTGCAGTTAACATTAACAAGGTCAAAGTCAGATATATAGAAAATAAACAAGGTTTAAGCCAGAAAATCTAGCAAATATTGTTGTGTTATGTTTGACCCACTCGTGTGTTATTTTCGACCCTGCCTATGGGGTCAAAAGTAACAATCTGCAACTTATGTTTAAAAGTACAGTTATATTGGAGTTGTTCTACATTGATACCAAGTACCTCCTGGTATTTATAAACCACAATTTTGAGTTAGTAACCACAGCAAACATATATTTCTGCTAAAAACATTATCTTTCTAAATTAGGTTTTTTTGAAAAACGGTAATTTCGTCCCCGGTCTCCTCTAGTATAAGTGGAAAAATTGACCTTGGCTCATTGGATTACTTAAAGGTGCAGTAGTTGATTGTCTTCAGAAACATCTTTATTGTGCTGGTTGAAAGTCTCGTCAGAGTCCAATAGTAATGATTAAAGTAAATGATCTAAATGTATTTATATGTATTTTTATATTCTGGGTAAGACATAAAACTGAAAAATGTTCATCCAATTAAATAGAGTCAGGCCGACATCTCTCATAATTCTGATAAGTAACTCAAACTGTCAGTCAACAAATGCAGATTTGGGCTTTTGCGCATTTCTGTTCACGCATATCCGCCATTAGCGTTTGCATGCCTGCTGCGTGTGTACGCCTAGATGAGCGACACGTGCACGTGAGACTGTCACTGTTGCGCCAAAATCAAATGCTGAATTGAAACTTTTTAAACTCCTGAATCAGTATTGGAGTTACTTTTGCACGCTGGAGGAAGGACGACAACATGGCTGAAGTATTTCTTTTAGACAGGGAATTTAATGTGTTTTAAAATATATTAGTCACACACAGCTGATGTAGAGTGTGTTGTGTTATGAATGGGTTCTATGCACAGACGTGTTGTTCAGCCACTGAAATCTGCCGGTGGAAGCTAGATGTGACTATTTTTAGTTTTATAAGGGAGCTTTTACAGCATCGATGATGTAGATTTATATTCAGTTTAACAACAAAACGCCTAACCTGCTTGCTGAGCTGAAGTTGCTTTTATATTCACATTAGGTCACTTCTGAAAAATGACAGCCTGTGACGCGCTCCCGATATTGTTTACCGCTACCCTGAATATTCAGTCTGAAATAGCATGGAAGTGTGGCTTAGTAATAAGGGAAATTCCTGCATGCCGCCCAGCCAACCACTACATACACTTCTAACTGGCGAGTGAACTGGTTTGTCTGCTGTCGTGTCGCGGTGGGCGCGCTCGTGATTTCAATAGGCGTGGCTTTGAAACACAGTCCCTCCCTGACGTTCAAAGCTAATATGCTATCCGATTAGCATTTCGGCAGATCAAGTACTGCACCTTTAAGATATCTTACCAGCTTAAAGTGTTCCACTGAACGCCACAGAAAATCCTTCCTTCCCACTGCTATCAGACTTCATAACGTCTCCCTCAGTCACTTACCCTTACAGTAATCTATGCAATACCTGCTGCTCGTGCCATATATTACTTATTACGGGTTTTAGTGTGTGGAAGTCTGTGCATTATGTTTTATGATGTGCAATAATCTACTAGGTGCAATATTTGTACGTTTTTTTACTGGGTCTTAAATATTTTTAGTGCAATATCATTGTTTTTTGAGTGTTGAATCACTTTATTACTTGAAATATTTTATGTGTAATTGTTTTATGTGTAATATTATTGGTTTTGGTTAATATTATTTGCATTACTTGATATATGACTTAATAGTATTAGTTACCACTGATTCTTTTAAGTGTAATATCTTATATAATAGTTTGTATACTTATGTATTGTGGCTGTTTCCTTTTATAGATTGGTTGGATTTATGTGACTTATTTCACTTATTTAATTTATTTATTTTGTCTTGTGGTTTTGTGTTTCTGTGTTTTGTGTGTTATGGCAGTCATTACTTAAGCAATTTCCTGCGGGATCAATAAAGTTTTCTAAGTCTAAACCCGATTTGTAATCTCCACTTCACTTTATGTCACACAGAGCAATAGAAAGAGAGACAACTTCAACAGCACATTTTGTCAACAACAATGGCGGCTTGTGGAGCCTTTCAATACTTGTAGTTCTCGAAAGTCAGCACTTACAGCAGAGTTACAGCTAAAAACTGCTGGTGATGCAAGTGTGAACGGTACAAGGTTTTTACAAAGAAGAGTGGTTATGTTTTAACATTATCTAACCACAAAGCACTTCCAGGAACTATTTGAAGTCTACATGAATCACATGATGATCAGACGTTTTGAACTTCCATTGCTGTTATTTTCTAATTCTAATTCCACGACCATCATCAGTTACTCCTTGCTTATATATTATTATTAATAATAATAATTATAATAGTAATGTGCATATTACTGAAGAGATGAATACTCACAAATAGATAATAATAATAGTAATTATAATACAATCATATTTTAGTATGTTTGATATCAATATTCATAACATTATTGTTCAGATTATTAAACAGATAAATAAATTTAAATAGATGATTAATAAATGAATTCATTAATAATCCTTATACTAAGTAATAATACTAGTAATACTACTAAATAATAATACTTTCGAAATTAATTATTAAATTAATTAAATTAGTTAATAATAAAATAAACAAATAAATGAACAAATAAAACAAACAAACTGACAGAATATGGATGGATAGATGGATAGATGAAGGATCAATCCTCTATTGAGGTGTGAATGGAAAGAACAGGAGACTCAGTCAAGGATTAAAGAGAAAAGGTTGGACCGTAAATTTTCCACACAGGCCGACAGGTTTCGGCTGTTGCGAATTCTCTCAGTGGGGCTTCTGGCTGTTCCCACAGACATCCAGCTATGTTTAAAGCATTGCGAACCCAGCAGGGGGCGATTGTTCCCTGGAATAACCAGAGATACTGAACGAAAAAAAAAAAGAGAGACAACAGTTTCAAAAGTTGTGAGGAGTGCTTGACAAAAAATCAGCTCCCAGTGCGTTTTATGGAAAGATGCTTCTTCTTGTCCAGCTTCTGGTGAGATTCTGGCATGAAAAATCCAGCCTTGCATGTCTTTAGTAAAAGGTTGTATAAGCATGAATTTCTACTATTGCTGTGCTTCTCAAAAACTGTCCTCATTACGTTTTTCTTTAGATTTACTGCCGGCAAAGGAACATGTGTAAATTGACAGGTCTGGCTGTAAAAAAAAAAAAAAAAAAAAAGAAAAAAAAAAGAGAGGGCCACGAGCAGATAACGTATCTATTAGCATCTGAAGACAGTAATGGATGAACCTGAAGTGAAATTTTTGCTTGAGGCTGTTGATTTTTACAGTATATGCAAAATGGGGGTTCTCTCAGAAAATTTGTTGATAAATTGGTAAGTCACAATTTATTAGATTTTTACCCCTGCCTATTATTAAGATATTAACTGTTCATTAGTAGGTATAGTATATCTAGAAGTATGCTTCCCAAATCCTAAACAAAACTTAAACACAACCACTACCTTACTAACTATTAATAAACAGCTAATTAGTAGTTTATTAAACTAGAAGTGGTAGTTAATGGTTTGTTAATAGCCTGAATTGTCAACTGAACTAAAGTGTCGAAAACTTTTTTAAAATATTTACTTATTCTGTTGAGATTGCACACACATTACTTATATTTTGGGTAAAAATAAAAAAATGTAATAAATAAGTAGATAATTTAAAATTTAATTAAATCAATAAATAAAATTAAATATACTTAATAAATAAATATAATATAAATAAATGAATGAATAAAAATCTAATTAAATATAATTAATACATAAATATAAAATAAATAAATAAATAAATAAAGATCAAATTAAATATAGTAAATAAATAAATAAATATAAAAAATAATTTAATTAAATATAATATATAAATAAATAAATGAATATTAAATAAATAAATCAATTAAAATAAAATTAAGTAAAGTAAATAAATAAATAAATAAAAATTAAATAAATATGGTAAATAAATAAATATAAAAATAAATAAATAAATATATAAAAATAAATCCAGAAACATGGATTTTCTTACCACTGCTATGCTGATGATACCCAGCTATACCTCTCTTTTCATCCTGATGATCCCTCGGTTCCAGCTCGCATCTCAGCCTGCCTGTCGGACATTTCACACTGGATGAAAGATCATCATCTTCAGCTTAACCTTGCAAAAACGGAAATGCTTGTAGTTTCTGCCAACTCGACTCTACACCATAACTTCTCAATCCCGATGGATGGGGCAAACATTACTGCATCCAAAATGGTGAAAAGTCTTGGAGTAACGATTGATGACCAACTAAACTTCTCTGACCACATTTCTAGAACTGCTCGATCGTGCAGATTCGCACTCTATAACATCAGAAAGATCCGACCCTTCTTATCTGAACATGCAGCTCAACTCCTTGTTCAAGCTCTTGTTCTCTCCAGACTGGATTACTGCAACTCTCTACTAGCTGGGCTTCCAGCTAACTCTATCAAGCCTCTTCAGCTGCTCCAGAACGCAGCAGCACGAGTGGTCTTTAATGAACCTAAAAGAGCACATGTCACTCCGCTACTCATCCATTTGCACTGGCTGCCAGTTGCTACTCGCATCAAATTCAAAGCTCTGATGTTTGCCTACAAAGCGACTTCTGGCTTTGCTCCTTCTTATCTGCTCTCACTTCTGCAGATCTATGTGCCCTCCAAAAACTTGCGTTCTGTGAATGAACATCGCCTCGTGGTTCCATCCCAAAGAGGGAAAAAATCACTTTCCCGAACGCTCGCGTTCAATTTGCCCAGTTGGTGGAATGAACTCCCTAACTGCATCAGAACGGCAGAGTCACTCGCCGTTTTCAAGAAACGACTAAAAACTCAACTATTTAGTCTCCACTTCACTTCCTAATCTGCAATTGCTTCTCTGGATATACCACTAACTGTACTCCAAAAAATAAAAATAAACATAATAAATAAATAAATGAATAAATAAATAAATAAATATAATAAATTAAATATTTTTGGTATGTTATAAATATTTATTTTAGTACATATATTTAGTTATCTAAATGTTCCATTGGCAAATTAATAAACTAACATCAGTAATTTACTTTTTTTAACAATAACCATGTATGCTTTTATAATAAAATATCATAAATCACCTATATATATATATATATATATATATATATATATATATATATATATATATATATATATATATATATATATATATATATATACCTAAACTGAATGGTCACCATAAGCTAATAAAAGATGAGGGTTAACAGGTTACACAGGATCTAGAATCAAATTGAACTGTAATTAAAGTCTTATGTCTATGTGTGTGTGTGTCTCATCTCCAGAGACCTGACCTGTGCACTCTGAGAAAGACTGCGGTCTCCATAATTCAGGCTGGGTTTGGCAGCGGTCAGCAGGGTGGGTCTACCTGCAGACTGTCTTCGGCTCGGGTTGCAGTGCTATCAGCATCTGGCTGTTCCTCACAGTGGGGCACACATGTCGAAGGGGCTGGGAGACAGGTGACACTGTCCTGGGTTTGAATTTCAGTGCACTTCGACCCAGCTGCCCAGTATTCAACACCACTAAACACCTTTCATCTTGGCTAATAGGTCCCACGGGAAACTCGGTAAGGTGCCTGGGCCACATACTAAAAACGGAGCATTTTCAAACACTGAAGTAAAACGACATCCAGGTAGTTTTACAGTAAAGTAACAAGCATACCACACAGATCACTGCATGTGGCGTTAATTTGCGTAACCTTTTTTTTTAGACTTAAGTCTGTCTGCGGGTTGCGTCTGAGTGCTAAACGGCTTTGGCTGCTTTTGATTTGTGCTGTTTTTACGTGTTCAAACTTACAGGTAAGGGATTGAAATGCTGGGCCACCAGGTGGTTGTATCCATAGTCCAAGAATGAATGTCGGAGAACAAAGTCACTCCTGTGAGCTAAACTTTGCTAGTGTTCTTTTTTTTTTTTCTTATTCTGTTGAGATTGCACACACATTCTTTATATTTAGGGGTAAAAATAAAATAAAATAAAATAAATACAAAATAAATAAATAAATAAAAATAAAATAAAATATGATAAAATAAAATAAAATAAAATAAATAAATAAAATACAATAAAATAAAAATATTATAAAATCTGTCTGCGGGTTGCGTCTGAGTGCTAAACGGCTTTGGCTGCTTTTGATTTGTGCTGTTTTTTTTTTTTACGTGTTCAGACTTGCAGGTAAAGGGTTGAAATGCTGGTCCACCAGGTGGTTGTATCCAAAGTCAAAGAACGAATGTCAGAAAACAACGTCAATCTCGTGAGCTAAATTTTGCAAGTGTTAAATAATTTTTATTTAATATATTTTCTTATTCAGTTGAGATTGCACACACATTCTTTATATTTGGGGGTAAAATAAATTAAAATAAAATAAATACATAATAAATAAAAAATATATATATAATAAAAATAAATGAAAATATGATAAAAAAATAAAAAAATAAAATAAAATAAATCAATAATATAATTTTTTTTTTTTATTAAATAAATAAAAATTTGTGCTGTTTTTACATGTTCAGACTTACAGGTAAAGGGTTGAAGTTCTGGTCCACCAGGTGGTTGTAACCATAGTCAAAGAACGAATGTCGGAGAACAACATCAATCCCGTGAGCTGCAGCGATGCCAAGAGTGTTAAGCCACCTAAAAAAAAGTATAATAATAAATTTCAAGTAAAAAATAAATTTAAATATCAGAGGATGTAGCAGAAGTGATCAATTAGTCATGCTTTAACATTTTTATCATCATATTAAGTCCTTTTTTAATATTTAAATGCCATTATCTGTATACGAGAGAAAAGAACACTTCTGAAATATAGTGGGATGAGCTGCCGTGGAAAACAAGTGTGTAGTACAAGGGAAAGCAAGGCTTTTTTATTCTATATACTATTCAAAGAAAACCATAAGAATAGATCATTTTGTAGTTCGGACAGAGTTTGGTGTGGACTGAATAAGTGATTTGACAGAAATTTTGCTTAAATTGTGTAGTGCAGCTTAACTGTGTGTTTTGATGGGTCACTATGGTATATTCCTATTTAAGGGCTGCACGATTTTGAAAAAAAAAACTGACATTGCAATACTTAGTTTTTCTGCTATATATTGACATATGAATATCATTTCACAAGATTAATTTATTTGAAAAGAATTCATTGCTTGTTAATACTTTAAAATAATGGTCCATTAGTTAATGTTTGTTAATGTGTTTAGTAATGCATTTATTATGGTATTTATTCAACTTTGTTAACATTAGTTAATATTATTTAAGTTAAATAACGTTAGTTCATGTTAACTCCCAGTGCATTAACTAATGTTAAAAAGCATAACTTGGATTTTAATACTGCATTATTTAATGTTGAACTATAATTAATAAATACACGATTATTCATACTTCAAAACAATAGGACAAATGAAAAACAGATAATGAAAACAATAGAACAAAGATAAATGGTAACAGGACATTTAAGTACAGAAAGTGAGTAATCAAATCAAATGTAAAATAACACAGTATAATCTTCATTGTGTAAATAATTAATCACAATTATTCTTTGTTAAAGCGATTTAAAAAGTTTAACTTTTGCCCGAATGGTTTAAATTCAGTTGAAATCACTTGAGATCCTGAGATTGCGTGACTATTGCAGATTCGCACATTGCGTTATCAAGGCTGAAACATATATTGTGCAGCCCTAATTCTTATACTGCAACTATGTTTAGTAGGGATAGGTACCAAAACTCGATACTTTATTGGTATCGGTGTTACATTATAAAAGACCGAAGTATCGATAAGCTCTGATGTTAACAATTCTGCTATCGGACATGGAGAATTATTGCTGTATAAACATTACTTACAGTGGCAATTTAACTGACCAACCACAGTTGGCAATCTCACATGAGAAATGCACAAATAGCTTGTGACACAAACTCGCGCACACACAAGCTTGCGGAGTGAACCGAGCAGAGTGAACCAAACAAGTTAATGTAGTATTTCCTGAGTGGACAGCAAAAATGCCCATTGCAACAAACGCAACAAGATGTTTTCTTGTATAAGTTTCTCTGTTGTTTTTCTTATATATGTCTGCAGAGAGACAAATGAAAAGTTTTTGACTGCGTAACAGTAACGTCACATCATCCACATCATTCTGCCAGCAGGCAATCACCTAAATTAGTATAATATTATTACTTAAATAAACACACAGACACATCTTAAACATTAAAAATGCTTTTACATCAGCTGAAATATAACCAGTGAATAGCCTATTAATATTTTTTATTGAATTAAATTATAAGAAAACAGCTTTTTACATTGCAAGATGCTGCAAAACTGTATTAAAAACACAGTTAACTCCCAAAACACTGTTAACTCATTCATCTTCTTTTCGGCTTAGTGCCTTTATTAATCTGGGGTCGCCACAGCAGAATGAACTGCCAACTTATCCAGCATATGTTTTTTTTACACAGCAGATGCCCTTCCAGCTGCAACCCATCTCTGGGAAACATCTATACATACTCATACACATTCATATGCTACGGACAATTTAGCCTACCCAATTCACCTGTACCGCATGTCTTTGGACTGTGGGGGAAACCGGAGCACCCGGAGGAAACCCACCCGAATGCAGACTCCACACAGAAACGCCAACTGAGTCGAGGCTCGGAACAGCACCCTTCTTTCTGTGAGGCGACAGCACTAACTACTGCACCACTGCGTTGCCCGGTTAACTCATTCATGTTAATGCTTTATTAAAAAATCATACATATCCTCTCATTTAGCTGCATTTTGCTATTCAAAGAGGGTATTTTTTTAACTGCAGGGAGCACAACAAACCAACAAAGATGCCAATTTCTGCCAGAAAAGTCAAACATGAGTAATTTTCCTTCAAACCATTGGACATACAGAAAAAAAAAGTATTTATTTGTATTACAATTATTGGTTTCATTTTATTTTACAAAAATACTTGTAGAATAAATTTGTTTTTTGTATTTTTTATATAATAACAAAAACTCTACACCGAAGTACCGAAGAGAACCATTAAAGTACCGAACCGATGAGTGGTATCGATAAAAGTAGTATACCATTAAAATCTTAACGATACCCATCCCTAATGTTTATTGCACATCTTAAAAGCAATTAGCTCTTTACAGGCAATTGATAGACAAATAGATAGACAAACAACTAGATTCCAGAAAAATTGCATTCGCTATTATTTTACTCATCTTTAGTCCATTCGAGTTGTACTTAGGTGACTTATTGCTTCATTAGAAAATGAAAGACGATTTTTAGCTGAAAATGTGGTCCTTGGTAATTTATAAAATGCAAGTTAAAGGCTACTAAACATTCTTAGTGTCAAGAAAAGGAAAGAAAACTGTTAAACATGGCCCCTGGTGATACATTAAGGTCTTAAAAAGCAAACCAGTCATTTTGTGCAAGAAACTGGGCATTATTTACTACACTCAAATGTGCTTTTAATAGATCACCAAAGAAATGAAAATTCTTTCATCATTTTATCGTCCTTTACTTGTTCCAAACCTGTTTGAGTTTCTTTTTTTTCTGCTGAACAAAAAAGAAGATATACTGAAGTTTATTGAAAAGCAACCGCCATTGAGATCCATAGGGTCGATGGCTGCTGGTTTCCAACATTCTTCACAATATCTTCAAAAGAAAGAAACTCATTTAGAAACACTTGTGTTTAGTAAATGTTCACTATTTTTGGGTGATCTATGCCTTATATACATTTCCTCCACAAACTCAATGCGTTCATGACAGTCTGGTGTCTTGTTTAATAATGACGTATGCACATACAGTATATGCATCAGTTATAGGTTACAGTATCCAATATAAACACAAGAATCATTTTGATGGATAATACAATACAACAGTATCCCCCAATGCATTTTAATAAATATTATGTAACAGGATGTTCACTGAAAGAATGATTGCCAAAGCTGTGAAGTGAAGGTAATAATGTTGTAAAACATTATGATATACTTTAACATATAAAGCCAAAGGTATTAATTTTGTTTTGCATGTATGTTTTGCCATAGACCACATTAAGATACTTACAGAAAGCCAGCAGCAAATGTGTCGGATAAATTATTGGTGCCTCCTGCCCAAGCCGGACCAACTCCACCCAGCCACACATGCTTCTCTGGAGCATGAGTCTGAACAATCTGAAAGAAGAAAAAACATATATTTATAACAGAATAACTGAGTGACGATGCGGGTTTATTCTTGATGATTTTATTGAATGCTTTATTCTAATAATATCCATATTCATATATCTTCATCACATCAACCCAATATTTCTTACAGCCTTCAACAAAGCAATGAAACTTACCAAGACAATGACCAAACAATTTAAATATATTTATCACAATAGGACAAAAATGACAAACCTTTTTTAAGCTCTTCTAATTAACTTAAAGTTTTATCATTAAAAATAATAATAATAATATTTATTAATAATAATAATAATAATAACAATAATAATAATAAACTAAATTTGTAATATTGATAAGATGTATTATTATTATTATTATTATTATTTTTATTAATGTTAATGTTAATACAAACAACGTAATAATAATAATAATAATAATAATAATAATAATAATAATAAACTAAAGTAAACTAAAGTTGCAATATTGATTATAATAATAATAATTATTATTACTATTAATAATAATAATAATAATAATAATAATAATAATAATAATTTATTAATTATTAATTTAATGTTAATACAAACAATTTATTAATAAAAACAATTTATAAACAAATTTTGTAATATTGATAATAATAGTTATAATAATGATAATAATAATAATTATTATTATTATATAAATTCTTATTAATTAAATTATAAATTATTAGTAAATTATTAATTATTATTATTATTATTATTATTATTATTATTAATAATAATAATAGTAATAATAATAATAATAATAATAAGTAAATTATTATTAATAATAATATTATTATTATTTATTACTATAATTATTATTAATAACTATTTAATGTTAATACAAATAACTTATTAATAAACAACAATAACAATAATGATAATAAAACATACACTAAAGTTTTAATATTTATCATAATAATAATACTATTTTTACTATTACATTACTATTGTTATTATTATTATTTTTATTATTATTATATTATTCAATTAATATTAATACAAATGTATTAATGTATTAATAAATTACTTAATAATAAAAAGTTGTTATTAAATACTATATTAAGCTATTAACACTAATATTATATGCATTACATGTACTTAAATACTATTACTATTACTAATAATAATAAAATGTAAACTAAAGTTGTAATATTGATCATAATAATAATAATTATTATTTTTATTATTACTATTACTACTACTACTATTATTACAATCAAATATAAAATCATATTTGTTCTCATATTTTAAAAGCCGAGTACCTAAACACAGTTTCTTCCCATGCAGCCTTCTGATAAAAAACAAAAAACTGATTCGTAACTCCTGTTTTTGTGCTTAATATGAGTCAAACCGTCCATGAACAGTCCGTGGGCATGATTCGAAATGATATTACTGATGTATTACAGATCAGTGGATGATATCCCAACCCCACAGCACAAGCATGCAGCTGCAGGGTCAGAGTCTGGTTATAATAGAACACATGTTGGGTATTAGGCATATTTTATAATAAGCCAAAGCAAGGCTCTCGTCATCCTCTCTACTTCTGAATCAAAACCAGTAAACTTGCTGAAAACCTGCTGTAGCGAATGACTGAGAAGCATTGCTAAAGCATAAATTACATTCCAGAATAAATCTGCACACTATTGCAAACAGCGGAAGGGTACATCTGCCATCAAAACAGATGCAAACACCTGCAGATCCATTAGATGTGATATCAAGCCCATCTTTTATGTTCGATATAATGATTTTAAAAATGTCTAAAAATATGTTCATGTAAAAGTCCCTGACAGAGACAGTAAATGGTAAACTAGTAACTGGTGTAAAGCAAATGCTAACTTTTTTTTTATTTAGTGGCTAATTTCTATGAGGTTGTACAAGCTCATTCATTCATTTGATTAAGATTTTTTCATCCCCTAATGATGGTTGGGTTTAGGGCTTTTAGAGCCTTCAGAATTCATATCAATCACTACAACTGACAAAACGTAAAATAAATATGTTTCCTCATGAGATTAGGCTCATAAAACCCAATGTACACTACCTGACGAAAGTCTTGTCGCCTATCCAAGTATTAGGAACAAGAAATAATAACTTGACTTCTAGTTAATCATTCGGTATCAGAAATGGCTTATATGAAAGACTAGATTACGCTTATTTTACCAAAATAAAATATGATCATGCCTTGATTTTTAATTATTTAATTAGGACAGGAAGACAGCGCAGTGGAGAAAGAATTAATATTGTGTATGACACCTATGAGCTTGGAGGACTGCATCCATACATCTCTACAATGACTCTAATACCTTATTAATAAAGTCATCTGAAATGGCAAAGAAAGCGTTCTTGCAGGACTCCCAGAGTTCATCAAGATTCTCTGGATTCATCTTCAAAGCCTCCTCCATCTTACCCTAGACATGCTCAATTATGTTCATGTCTGGTAACTGGGCTGGCCAATCCTGGAGCACCTTGACTTTCTTTACTTTTAGGAACTTTGATGTGGAGGCTGAAGTATGAGAAGGAGCGCTGTCCTGCTGAAGAATTTGCCCTGTCCTGTGGTTTATAATCTAATGGGCAGCACAAATGACTTGATACTTCAGGCTGATCTCTGCAGATGTATCGCACACATTCATGAATGTAACCCTAAACCATGACTTTTGCTTCACCAAAATTGACGCATTTCTGTGAGAATCTTGGGTCCATGCAAGTGCCAGTAGGTCTTCGGCAGTATTCGTGATGCTTGGGATGCAGTTCAACAGATGATTCATCAGAAAAATCGGCCTTCTGCCACTTTTCCAAATGATTAACTAGAAGTCAAGTTATTTTTTGCTGCTCTTACAAATATGATCGATGACAAGACTTTTGTTAGGTAGTGTAGTCGATACCACGTCAAAATATTGGTGTATTAGCACTATAAATTAATGGAATAATTTACTTGCTAAATTTAAATGTAAGAATTTTTTTTTCAATATTTAAAAAAAATCTGGCAACCACAGCTACTGTCTTTTATAGTTTAAATTTGATAGAATACTTTTTTTTTTTTTTTACAGCGTAGAACATGTTTTGCAATATATTAATTTTTATGTTAGCTTGAGAAAGACAGACTGTTATACTACTCTGTCCTTGACAACAAACGTTCATGCTACAAGGCCCAAATTTGGTCAAAACATGCCTTCTGCATTCAAGATTGTTGCAATATCTCCTCATGCCAACCGTATCGTATTTGAATAAAAAAAAAAGTTAAATATTACATTTTAATAATACGTGCATAAAAAATATATATAAAAGCCCCAAGTTTGGCCAAAAGCTGTGTTCTGCATTAGATTTTGTTGCTTGGTCTTTTTAGATTTATCAAACTTATAGTTTTACAATAAATCATTTTAAGCATTATTTTTCTCAAAATATTTGACTTAAATTCCAGCGTTTTTACTGATATAGCAAGCCATTTTTTCAAAAAGTCAATCACTTTCACACTTATTAAGCTTTGTGTTTTGAAAAAATTGGGCATGCTTTTTTACAAAAGTTCCAAGGAGCTTTGATCTATTATCACTAAGCTGTTAATTGTCCCCATAGCAATAAAACAGGCTAACCTAGCAAAAATAGCAATATGTCTACATCAGAATATCGTAGGGATCTGGGTATTGGGTCGTTTTACTCATGCTAGCAAATGGGACTTTCTGTGTACTATGCATGGTAACAATGATAAGCCAAGTGCTAATAATGATTAGCTACATGCTATTAGTTATTATCGAATCCAGGGGTGGCCAACCCTGTTCCTGGAGAGCCACCTTCCTGCAGATTTCAGTTGCAGCCCATATCAAACACACCTGCTTGTAATTATCAAGTGGTGTTCAGGTCTTAATTAATTGGTTCAGGTGTGTTTGACATGGGTAGCAACTAAAATCTGCATGAAGGTGGCTCTCCAGGAACAGGGTTGGCCACCCCTGATCTAACCACTTAGAAACCACTGTGCTTCCTGCCAACTGCCAATCACAGTCCTAGCATAGTCACGTTGGCTTTCTCAAGCCAACATCAAAGTTAGGTAATGAACTTAAGGTTCCAGTTTATGTTGCTAGAGATGACTGTTGCACAGTGATTCATGAATCAAAAATGATCACTATCCAATCAACATCAAAAACCAGAGCAGTTACGTTTGCTGAAATACATCATTTGTACAATGTTTCACATCCTATCAATTGTTTTTGTTGATTTGTGTGGTTGCTAAGAGTAATTGACGGATCAAAAGTGACCACTTGCCAATCAATATTAAGAACTAGAGCAGTAACTTTCCCTGACACACATCATTTGTTCAACGTTTCACAGTATATCAATTGTTTATGTTGCTACGGGTGGTTGCTAAGAGTATTACACAGTGATTCACAGTCCTAAAGTGGCCATTGACCAATCAACATCAAGAACCAGAACCATCCATTTTTATAATACTTAGATTCTGCTCAAGGACTTTTAGATCTGAAGTCCAGAAGTGGAATAAGCACTTGTTCGGGATTGTAATGGCCTCTAATCACTGTCCCAGCGGAGTTGGGAGTGAGCAAAACTTTGCCGTCTTTTGTTTGATATTAGTGCGGAAGGCCAGTTTTCCTCCTATTTCACTTTCAGGGGAACTGGCTCGACCAGATGTGTGAGTTTGAGATACATAAAACAGGAGAGCTGTGTATTTATAGATTGGTCCTCCTGAGGGAAGTCTTAAATGTTGTGAAACCTGGTACTGCTTATTAGACCAAAAGGGGACTGTTCCCAGAGCAGCTGAGACATCATGAACTTGTAAATTGTAAAGCCAATCAAATGCTTTCCTCATTTACTGTGCCCTAACCCACGCTCCCTCAACAGTAGGCCACCTATCTGACTGATGACAGCTTGTTTGGACGGTGCAGCTGAGGACAAATCTGGGGCCCCTGAGATAAACACAGTTAATGAGCACTGAAGGGACTTACAGACTCTCACAACAACAACCAGCAGTACACACACATATAAATATATAAAGCTTACCTTCAAAACCTTTGTAATCTGCTCAGACAGGGTGTCCAGAAGTCTTGTCTTCATAAAGTCTTCCACTTTGGTCACCCGTCTGTCAATGTAGTAACTGCACGAATAAAAGAGCATCTTTGTAAGAGCTTTGACATATAAAATAATATACATATATTCAATTCAAAATATAAATGCAATCTGATATAAATTAATATTTAAATATTACAGTTTACATTAATGAATGCAGTATTAACATTAAAAAGTTCTTTATTTAGTCGGCGCCAGCGGTGTAGTGGTTAGTGTGTTGACACATGCACTCCGGTGCTCACGGCGACCCGAGTTCGATTCCCGCCTTGCAGTTCTATGCCGATCCTTCCTCTTTCTCTGCTCCCCATGCTTTCCTGTCAATAATCTCTACTGTCCAATCCATTGAGAAAAAAGGTGAAAAGCCAGAAAAAAAAGTAAAAAAAAAAAGTTCTGTATTTTAAAAGTATCTAAAAGAACCCTCATGATAAAAAAAACCCTGCATGTATTATAATTATAGCATTTATTTTAATAAAAAATATATATATACTATAAATAAATGTCAAACAAACAGTTGGCATATTAACAGTTCTGTAAAGTAACAAATTACAAATACTCAAACTACTGTAATTGAGTATTTTTCATAGGAATTGTAGTTTAGTAGGTAGTTTTAAAAATGTGTACTTTTACTTTCCCTTGAGTACATTTTTCTTTTACTCCACTACTTTCCTTCAACCTGCAGTCACTACTTTATTTATTTACTTATTTATTTATTTATTTATTTGTCTATGAGGATTAGAAAATTCAGTCCTGTGATTTCTGTCCAATCAAATCTCACATAGAAGTAAAGAAGAAAATCGCATCATAATAAACTTCCTCAAGACATGAGCGATTTATAATTGCAGCAAACCGTTTGGAAGCATTAAAAGTGTCCAAGGAGAATCTTTACACACATTGATCCATAGATGCATGCCACTGATGAGAAGATGACAGATGTTTACTGTATGAAGAACGAAATGGCCTTAAACACCCAGCAGGCACAAGATGTCAACATGACGTCAGATTGAAGTTGTACCGTAATGTCGTGAAGACATAGCATTTTATTTTATTTTATTTTTTTAAATGAAAATCTGGTTGACGACAGAACTCAACATCAGGCTGACGTCAATGTGCAACGTCCAAAACTAAAATCAACCAAATATCAACGTCTAATATAGTTATAGCTTTACACTGTGTGGACATTACCACTATGACGTCTATCAGACGTTGAGTTGTGGTTGCTATAACTGACGATTAAATGTCAGTATTTGGCGTCAATATAATGTTGGTTTAAGATGTTGACTCAACGTTGGATATAACATCAAATATCAATGTAATTTGACATCGTTATTGGACATCAAAATAACATTTGGTAACAGTATTTTGATGGTCTACTTGAGTATTAGTAAACTGTCCGCTTAATATCTGTTGACTCTGCTCGTTCAACAGGCATTTAATTGACTATAAGAAACTTTGAAGATACGTCAACTTACACTAACCACAACCTAAAAGTCTACTTGTAATCTAACGAGAAGTAGTTGGCATGTAGATGCAGTGTAACTTAAACTTAAAAAACAGATCATCAAAATAAATTGTGACGTCACAACTTAAATTTAGCCTAATAATAATGTCTTATGACATTGTGTGCCTGCTGGGCAAAGAGTAAATGCACTACAGAATGTTACGTTTACACACATGTAAATTAAATGTAAATGCATTAGCTTTTCACAGCATAATACTCACTACTCCCTTCTCTTGAGTTCTTTTGAACGGACTACTTTTTACTCATACTTTGAGTGTTATTTACAACAGATACTTTTACTCTTCTTGCAGTACATTTTTAGGCAAGTAATGGTACTTTTACTTGAGTATGATTTTACAGTACTCTTTCCACCACTGTATGTTAATATAATTTATGTTATATATTATCTACCTTAATAAAATGATAAATTTTCTTAAAATAATCACACTGAGGACTACGCGGTGGCGCAGTGGTTAGCACGATTGCCTTACAGCAAGAAGGTCTGTGTGGAGTTTGCATGTTCTCCCCATGTTGGTGTGGGTTTCTCCCGTGTGCTCCGGTTTCCCCCACAAGTCCAAAATCATGAGGTACAGGTGAATTGGGTAGGCTAAACTGCTCGTAGTTTGAGTGTGCAAATGAGTGTGTATGGATGTTTCCCAGCGATGGGTTGCAGCTGGTAGGGCATCTACTGCGTAAAACATATACTGGATAAGTTGGTGGTTCATTCCGCTGTGGCGACCACAGATTAATAAAGAGACTAAGCCGAAAAGAAAATGAATGAATGAATAATCACATTGTCCCTGATATGACCTGATCTCAGTCCCTTTCTTTCAATTTATTTCATGCTTAATAAATTAAATTAATGATCAGAGGTCAGAGGAGAATGACCAGACTGTTTCGAGATGATAGAAAGGCAACAGTAACTCAAATAAACATTTGTTACAACTGAGGTCTGCAAAAGAGCATCTCTGAACTCACAACACGTCCAACCTTGAGGCAGATGGGCTACAGCAGCAGAAGACCACGCTGGCTGTCACTTCTTTCAGCTAAGAACAGGAATCTGAGGCTACAATTTGCACAGGCTCATCAAAATTATATATTAGTATTTAGGAAGATTAAAGCAGTTTTGAAGGCAAAAAGGCTCCAACCCGGAACTAGTAAGGTGTACCTAATAAAGTGGCCAGTTAGTGTATATGCTTGTGTGTGTGAAAAAACTGTTTTGCATTTTAACGGTTCATTTACACATCCACACAATGTATGAAATCAATTTAATAACAAGCATCTGTATAATACAGCAACATCTTGTGTTTATATGCACATACTCCTTTTGTTATTAAACATCTGATAATCATGTCTAAGAATAACTAAAAGTTATTTAAATGTAGAAATGCAACTTTTTCCCTCAGGAAACAAAGGCATGTGACTGGAATAACATCTAATAAAAGCAAACAGCAAAAAAAAAGGCATAGCTATCAATCAAGATGTTACCGGTGCTATACGAAATAACACAATCCACATTTTCCCACTTCAGTGAGCAAAGTTCAACATATGAATTAAAGGCATTAAAGGCCGGTCTGCAGGTTTACACGTGAAATAACTACCAGATTTAGGCCGTGAATTATATAAAGATGTAAAAGGAGACAGCGGTGACGAGACGCAGAGCTCCTTCTGGTCAGCGAGAGGAGCTGCTGGGATGAAGTAGCTGTGGGCCTGGCCATCTGGATGAGGGTGTGGAAATAGGGCCTCAATGAACTGCACCATTTCCAAGCAATACGTCTGAAGATCTTGACGTGTCTGCAGGAATAGTGGATCTCTGTGGACACTGACCCGCCTAATTTACAGTCTCTATGGGATTAAAGCTGCGCAGCTCTGGAGGCAACAAATCTTCATTATCTTTGGATCTCGAGCAGCGATGAGCATCTCTCAACCTCCCTAGTATTATATTTAGCTAATGCGTCTCCATTTGTGGTGCTTTAGACTCTACTTGGAAGGTGCTTCTCAACAAACCGACTTCTGAATTTGGCACTGGGAGCACGTCTGAAGGAGGAGTAAAAGAAACGTGTATGTGCTTCATGGAAAACAGAGACTCCTAATGTAAAAGATAAAGAATGAATTAGAGGAAGGCTTTACTGCTGAGAGGCTCTTCTTTCAGAGCTCAGGACACTTAATGGAATTCTTATGTTTTATTTTTTTATATCAGCATTGTTTCAGATGTTGCTTCTAAAACTCCTTGAGAGAAATAAAAAAAAAATGGCATTTCATTGTAATAGTAAAAATACATCAACAATACAAAGTGGTGAAAGTAACGAATATCAAATACTCAATGTATTATACTGTATTTGAGAGGTTTTATTTCAGGAATTGGACTTAACTACACTGTAAAAGTGCTGGGTTCCATGCAATTCATTCATTTTCCTTTGGCTTAGTCCCTTATTTATCAGGGGTCGCCACCACTTAATGAAACGCCAACTATTCTAGCATATGTTTTACGCAGCGGATGCCCTTCCGGCCACAACACCAAACTGGGAAACACCCATACA
Organism: Danio rerio; assembly: GCF_052040795.2. Lineage (NCBI taxonomy): Eukaryota > Metazoa > Chordata > Actinopteri > Cypriniformes > Danionidae > Danio > Danio rerio. The sequence goes on along the minus strand of NC_141033.1, from coordinate 43,247,150 downwards.
CTCATTCACTCACAATACAGCCAATTTATTTTATTCAATTCACCTACAGCACATGTCATTTACTGTGGGGGAAACCAGAGCACCGGGAGGAATCTCACACAAACACGGGGAGAACATGCTAACTCCACACAGAAATTCTAACTGGCTCGGCCAAAACTCTAATCAAGGACCTTCTTGCTGTGAAGCAACAGTGTTAGCCACTGAGCCACCGTGCCGCCATAAATAATACATTTAAGTATAAATAAAATAAAATTTATTCAGTGAGAAAGAAAAAAGTTTACATGACTTCATTTATAACAAAAGCTGAAAGTTACGCTGGTATTATAACAGCTATTAGTTTTAATAAGCTGAACTTTGCTAATGTATTTTCTGATAATTCATATATATATATATATATATATATATATATATATATATATATATATATTTTTTTTTTTTTTTTTTTTTTTTGTAAATAATAATAATTATAAAACATGTTACTGACCATTTAACTGTTTATTTACAATGAAATGAACATATGCTCCAAATGAACATATTTAGTAATTTGGGGATTTTTTAAAGGTGGGTCATAATCCCTTATTATGGTGGGCAAATCTCTTATTTTCACATCCCAGTGGTGACAGGTATGCTCTCGTAGCTTGTTAGTCAGGGTTTTTCAACATCAAAAGTTGACAAAGCATAGATCAACATCCCATTATACACTACATAAATGTAAAAACAAAACACTTGTGAATAATATAATAGAAAACTGTTAATTAATAGATATTTTTTATAGTGATTGGCCAAGTATAATAGTCTTGTGATTCTCTTTCAATTAAATTGCACACAAAATTGCATCAGGTAAACTGACCTCAAGACACGGATGCTTTATAAATGCAGCAAACGCTATGGAACGGTTACGTCCAACAACCAAGACACCATTTAGAGGAAGGCTAAGAGATGAAGATAAAGGCTGCTTGCTGAATGATGACCATACCTGCAAACACTCCTTGGAGTCTCCCATTTTTCACACCCATCTCCCGCCACCCACCCGTTTTGTTATTTCTTCTGGAAAACTCCTGTAAATCCACCCCCGCCAGTCCTCATCTTTTTAGTACAGTCTCTAACAAAAATCTCATGATCCTCATCTTCGTCATCATTTTTCATTTAGTGTCCGTTTGCTGCCGCTCGAAACCCGGTTCATGGTAGCTTACAGTTACTAACATTACAAACACATCTGGTCTTCCTGAAATTTTGGAGATAAATGTTTGTAGGTATGATGATGACTGAAAACACTTAATGGCTGTAAACAATAACTAAATGCACTACAGAATGTTACGTTTTCAAACATGCACAAAAATTGCATGTATTCTATCAGTTACACAGTTTATTTATCCGTATATAAATGCATCAACCTGCTTTCTGCTGGATTATAATATATTCAACAGTTCACACTTACTGTAGTTGATGATTGGTAATAAGCTTGTTGCATGCTGTCCGGGGAGAGAGCCCTAAGCTTATAAGATCCTTGAGCCCCGGGCTTCCTCCCATTAGCAGAGCGAGAAGGTAGTTTGAGCTCAGTTAGATCTCAATGAACTCCCCCGACTTATTAATGGCTAATAACAGATACTGTATAGGGATGGCTAAAGAGAGATATACGGCTTACTAAGAGCTTGCCTATGATGCCAATTTGGTACGTTTAATTTATATTGGTTGCATGTTTTTTAGACAGTGGAAGGAAACTGGAGAACCTGAGGGAAACCCCCACAAACAAATGGACAATGAGCAAATTCTGCACAGAAATGTTGACTGGTTCAGTAGAAACTTTTCTTACTGTGAAGCAACAGTGCTTATCACTAAACTGCCTTGTCACATAATCTAGAAAGTAGGGGGAGTAGGGGTGGGAGGGGGGATTCTTCAAGATGAAGGCTGCGTCCAAAATTGCCTACTACCCAGTAGGTATCGCATTTGACTTAAAATGTACTACTCGGGCGTTAAAAAAAGTAAGTTCTATACTGTATGAATGTGAGCAGTACGGATGGAACTCGGATGTACTTTTTCAGTTGCGTCAATTTACTCCCATTTAAGAATTTTCTCGCTGCGCATCAACGGATTGTGTAGCGTGCATCAGATGCACACTTCAGAATCTTGCCGGAAGTAGTTCATCCGGGTAGTTCTCGCATAAATTCGGACATACTACTATGGACATACTACTCTAGTATGGAAGTATGCCATTTCGGATGCAGCCGAAGGTACTGAGATAGGAAACGCTGGTTATTTATAGTGAGTTAGGAATTGTCTGATTGGCGAATCATATGTTAGCTAATGCAGGACAAGGCATGGACAATCATAAGCACATGACCCTCTCGAAATTAGTTAAGAAATAAACTTCACTTAATGTAATTTGTTTTCAAAATAAATTGTTTCAATAATGGTAAATAATTTCACTTACACTTGAGAACACCAAAGAAAACGGCACTGACATAATATATTTGCTTTTTTAATTGCAGGGTATAAGGTGGAGTAATTTTCACAACTCACTACCCTTGAGAAGGGCTAATGTTATTCATACTTTGAGTAGTATTTAAAACAGAGATTTTACTCTACTTTCACTACGTTTTAGCAAGTACTTATACTTGACAGTGATTTTTCTGTACTCTTTCCACCACTGACAATAAGCATCATAAAAATACTAATATACTATCATTTTATGCATGACGTATATCAGCCAAAACTTTTATATGAAGGGTCGTGAAAACCCTTGTTTCAGCAGCAGTCAGTTCTCACCACAGCAATGATAAATGCTGCGAAAGTGGGCGTAGCTAAGCTGCAGAGTGAGGGAGGGGGTGGGACGCAGTTTTATTTCACTGTCATTGAGTTAAAAGCATCAAAGCTTCCCACAAATGCACACTGTAACTCAACCTTCACAAGACACATTTAGAGCTTTCTAGACTAAAAGCACTCTGTCATTTTTGTTTGTACAGACAAGAGTAAGACATCATTTGAATTTTTCATTGATTTATACTCCCAATAGCAGCAAAACACTGTCCGTTTATATGCTTAAAAGGAAAACAATCTGTATTTTCTACCAATTCAGTGTCCAGAAACTTCTTTCTGAAGAGATGACATGAGTTTGTACATTCCCCAGTCTGTCTGAAAACCCGCTGAATGTGTTTTAAGACCTATATAAGCATGTTGTCACATATTTTCATCAAAAGTTATGTTAGTCTAAATATCAGCACTATGGTTGATCAAATTACCCAATCAATCAAATTTTTGTGGAAACTCTTTTGAAACATATGAACATATGTAAAAAAACATATGTACTTTAAATGACTAGGACTGAAAATACAGCTGTTAAAGCATATGCCATGAGATAGGTAAAGCATATACTGGGTTGTTCATTCATTCATTTTCATTTGACTTAGTCCCTTATTTATCAGGGGTCGCCACAATGGAATGAAACGGCAACTATTCTGGCATGTTTTACACAGCGAATGTCCCTCCAGCTGCAACCCAGTACTGGGAGCAGCCCAAGAAAACCCATGTAAACACAGGGAGTACATGCAAACTCCACACAGAAATGCCAACTGCCCCAACTAGGACCAGCGACCTTCTTGTGTGAGGTGACCGCAAACCACTGAGGCACAGTGCTGACATCCTGGGTTGTTTAAATATATAAAGTCTAAATTATTAGCCCTCCAGTGAAATCTCCAGGGTGGGCGAAGCAGTGGCGCAGTAGGTAGTGCTGTCGTCTCACAGCAAGAAGGCTCAGTTGGGGTTTCTGTGTCGAGTTTGCATGTTCTCCCTGTGTTCGCGTGGGTTTCCTCCGGGTGCTCTAATATTTCCCCCACAGTCCAAAGACATGCGGTACAGGTGAATTGGGTAGGCTAAATTGTTCTTAGTGTATGAGTGTGTGTGTGAATGTGTGTGTGGATGTTTCCCAGAGATGGGTTGTGGCTGGAAGGGCATCTGCTGTGTAAAAATGTGCCGGATAAGTTGGGGGTTCATTCAGCTGTGGCGACCCCAAATTAACTATGTAGGCTAATAGATGTCTTCAGTGGAGTGAGTACAACAATGTTTCCTCTACGGAAGTAAAGGAGTAAAGTAAAAAGTAAAGTAAAGTGAAAGTAAACAGGCCAAATGAAGGAGCCTTGTTCTTTATTCTGGCTGAAGATGGTTTGTTTAACTGTTTTCTCACTAGTGAAGCGTTCAGTTTTTCCACTTATAAAGTCCACTATGTAAATAGCAAATGTGCCATGGCGTGATGCAGCTGACTCCTAAAGGGAATGGGAGACAAACCTCTTATTGATTTAAAGCATGTTATGGTCAAAACACACTCATAACTCTTTAAGAGAATAAGCACAACCCTGATAGACCATGCGCCATGACGCAAACTGAATTTTTCCATCCTTAAGATAGCGAAAGTGGATTCGGACTGACCATAATGCTTTTGCACCATGTGCTTTAGACTTTGCACCTAGATCATTAAAATAGAGCCCATTATGTTAAATTGTAAAGCTGAATTTTCATTTAAGTCGACGAGGCAGAGATCAACATCCCATAATGCAATTTACAACTGTAAATAAACGCAAAACACTCCAATACAAAATACGCAAAATACAGAAACTGTTAATTAGCAGATATTTTTACAATGTAGCTTGTGAGGGCTCTGATTAATTACTATAAACGATCATCCAATCAGAATGCGAGTGCCAATCAGAAGGCGAGAGCATCTGGCTTGAGTTTGACTAAAGGAGGTGGCGTTTTAATAAAACTCCCCTCTTTGACACCCTTTCCTACTTCCGCTTCCTTTAATCAGGGTTGACCTCTAGATTAATGAGCCCGTTTAGCCCACCCTCTATCTGCAGACGCAGGAGGCCGGGCTAATTGAGGGAGAAATGCAAACTTGTTTATGCCCTTATAACTTTTAATGACCGCAGCTATTGCATGCACTTGATAAAACACTTGGAGTTTCTCATTACTGAATAATTCAAAGCCACTCAGCATGGAACTAATTAAAGTCACCGAAAGCACATCCAGCCGTCATTTGTGTTGGGAGATAAAAGAGAGCGACCATTCGCTAATGAGCTTGTTTCTGATTATTAAAGGTTCGCCATCTTGCAGTGCGATGTTGAGCAAGTCAAGAGCTTTGAAGGATCGCTCAACAAGGATGAGGAGTGAAAAAAAAGCTAGGACAAGATGTGAAAAAGCTTGGCTATTTGGCCTGAGCTCTCTGAACACAGCATCTGTGATTTCTCATGATATCAGACAGGAAAACTCCCGCTGACCTGAAACTCGGTTTGTCTGTCTCAGCAGGCGGCAGCGAGTGCACAGGTCAGACTTCAGCTCGGCACTGCGGATATAGCAGCATCACAACAATATCTCTTCTCCAGACGAGCTGGTTCAGAGAGCAACAAAACACATTTTTTCTTTCTTTTTTTTATCATTCTGACGGCCTAAACGGCCCACTAGTTCACATTTGGGGCCCCAGCGTCTAATTTTTTTTTATCCTTGCCATGGTGACAGTGCATAATATTTTACTAGATATTGTTTAAGATACTGGGATAGAGCTTAAAGTACCATTTAAAGGCTTAATTTGGGTAATTAAGCAGGATAGGGTAATTAGGCAAGTCATTCTATAACAGTGGTTTGTTCTGTAGACAATCAGAAATAATTATTGCTTAAGTGGGTTAAAACTATTGACCTTAAAAAGGTTTTTAAAAAATATAAACTGCTTTTATTCTAGTGGAAATAAAACAAATAGGACTTTTTTCCAGAGGAAAACAAATATTATAGGAAATACTTAGAAAAATTCCTTGCTCTAAAATATCATTTGATAAAAAATTTGGCCATACTTTTGCATGAATCCCCATGTCTTACTATTGTTGCTAAAGTGAAGTAAATACAAAGCATATGTACGATCTAAAAGTGTCTTTTTGTCTGAGATAATATATGCATGTTCTATGTATCTAACATTACATACACTGTAAAACCTTGAGTTAAGGTAACTCAAACCATTTGAGGAAACCGACTGCAACAAACCATTGAAGTACAAAAACTAATTCTTATGAGTACTGTGAATTTAATCCATTTGAGTAAACAAAGCAATTTGAGCACAGACAAACCCAATATATTAAAAGAACTCAAACCAACTGATACTGTAAAACCCAATAAGTTATGTCAACTCAAATCATTTTAGGAAACTGATTGCTACAAAACATTTTATTTAAAAAAAAATCTAATCTATACGAGTACTGTGAACAACTCCCTTTAAGTTGAAGTAATTAAGTATTTAATTACCTCATTACCTTCAACACTGAGTTCAAAACTCTTTTCAAATAAATAGAATTAACTTTCAGTAAATTTTGAATTAACTACAATCACTTCATTTGATAAAGTTGACTGTTGAGTTTTACAGTGCATCTCTAAAATGTTGTAGGTTTTTATTGCAATTTCATAGGAACACAACAAATACTAATAGTTTTTCATGTATCATCATCTAATCAACTTCCAATTCTTTTTCAAAATAATAAAACAGAAATCATTATCATTATTATTAATAATGCTTAACATCTGTTGACACTGCTCCTTCAACAGGCATTTAACAAACTATAAGAAACTTTGCAAGAACATGTCAGCTTACACTAACCCTAACTTAACAGTCTACTTAAAATCTAATAAGAATTTGTTGACATGATGCAATGTAATTTAAATTCAACAAACGGACCATCAAAATAAAGTATGACCAATTTTATTTATATACCACTATTAAACACACCAAAGGTTGACCTATGTGCTTCACAATACAAACCACAAAGTGAAAGTTATAAAACTATAGCTAAAACAAACAATTCTCACTGATAAAATGCCAAATCAAAAAAGGTAAGTTTACAACCTAGACTTAAAAACATACAGAAATGAATGATATAGATCTAATACAGAGATGTAGAGCATTGAACAATCTAGCTATTGCGAAAGCACATCTGCATTTCAGTCTCGACTTAGGGATGCATAACAATCTCTGGTTTGATGACTGAAGAGACCGACCAGGGGTGCGTTTCCCAAACAACAACGTAACTTGTGGCTGAACTATCATACGATGCTTCGTTTAAGAAAAGAACAATGGAGTGACGAGTGTTTCCCAAAACCCGTAGTTGCTTTATCGCAAATTTATCATTTAAACAACATTAGTTATAACATAAAACACCCATAATGATGCTCTAAGCGAGGTGGAGTAACAACTTCTTTAGAGAGGAACTCCATCATTTCTTTGTGCAAATTTTATTGTTTTACATGCATCTAAAGGAAATCCAATATTAGTTTTGGTTAAAACATGCACTTGCTTTCAATGTTAACTGAAATATACTAAATGTAAATGGTAAACATAGGGCCAGTGTTTCCTTTACAAATATTATTGAGAACATTATATATTCTATTCTGAAAGATAAAATGACTTACAAAAGCTAACACGTATTCTAATATCTTATATAAATCACATAAATTCATATATAATTCATTTATAAATCATATAAATAAATAAATAATGAGGCTATTTATTATTTATTTATTATTTAATTAAATTTAATATTCATTATTTATTAGGAAATGAAAAAAATAGACTTTAATAATAATAATAACAATGATGATGATTGCCGTTTCTGTGTGGAGTTTGCATGTTCTCCCTGTGTTCGCATGGGTTTCCTCTGGGTGCTCCGGTTTGCCCTACAAGTCCAAAGACATGCGGTACAGGTGAATCGGGTAGGCTAAATTGCCCAGAGTGTATGTGTATTGGCTAACCATGGTTTTCGGAAATGCACCCCCAGGCTGATGTTCAGTCAACAGGTCTGACAGAATAAAATACATTTCATTAACCAGTCTACTATTGTATATTTATTTTAAAATACATACATAGTATATATTTTAAATAAATATATACAAATATAAACAGTTTAATGTTTTCATTAAATACTTTAATACAACTTTAATAAGAAATTTGAACATATAAATTAAATCATACATTCATTTATTAATTTTCCTTCGGCTTAGTCTCTGATTTATCAGACGTCGCCACAGCGGAATGAACAGCTAACTATTCCAACATTTGTTTTTACACAGCTGCAACCTAGTACTAGGAAACACCCATACTTTCTCACATTCACACACACACACACACACACACACACACACACACACACACACACACACACACACACACAAACACAAACACACAAACACACACACACACACACACACACACACACACACACACACACACACACACACACACACACACACTCATTCACTGCAACCAATTTTGTTTACCCAAAATCACCTACAGTATAGCACATCTTTGGACTGTGGGGGAAACTGGAGCACCCAGAGGAAATCCATGTGAACACGGAGCACATGCAAACTCCACACGGAAATGTCAATTGATCCAGCCCGCACTCGAACCAGCTACCTTGTTGCTGTGAGGTGACAGTGTTTACCACTGAGCCACCGTGGCACCATAAATAATACATTTCAGTATAAATAAATAGATAATTAAAATTCATTCAATTAAACTTTATTGTGGCCAAAAAAGTGTACATGAGTTCATTTATAATAAAAGCTGAAAGTAATGCTGGTATAACTAATGCACTGCAAAAAAATAATAAAATAAATGCCCTGTAAAAATTAAGCTGAATCAAATTAACCTTGTTTAACCATTAAACTTATGTTAAACTGACTTAAAACAGCTTGTGTAACTTAAAAAAATTATCTTAGAACCTGATTCACTTTTTTTTTTCATTAAGTTACAATGACCTAAACACAAATGCTGTCATGACTAACTGATCATATAATTTTTACAGTGTGCTAATAACAGCTACAATATACAGTAAATTCATAAAACACACTTTCCATTGTTTTAATCCATTCTAACGAGTGTTCCCAAGATTATTCAAAATCATTCACATGCAGTTCAAATAAAACCTCCTCTCTCTCAGCCAACTAGATAACTTCATCCTGAAAATATACTTAAATCAGCATAATTCACAATAACATCCAGTACTTCACAGAAAACCAAAATCGACAAGCAGCAGTCTCGTCAACAAGCCCAAACTCTCTCCCACACTCTGTCATCGAGTCGTCAGATTCAGCCAAAGAGCAGCTGTCCAGACGTTCAGCCAAATCCATAAAAAAAAATAATAATAATAATTCTGCACCTCATGCAACATCCAGCGCTGGATATGTAATGGCCAGCGAAAATAAAGTTCCACAGAAGTACGTTGTTAACCCAGATAACTACTTCCTTTCGCAAAATGAATGATCTGATATCTGGCGCAGCCTGGTTTTCTTGTCTCTCGCGTAAAACTGAAAGTTATGGCTAAAATAAAAGTGTGATTTGTAAGATACACATCTCTATTTTAAGGGCGGTTTTGTTTGATTCCTGTCCATTTCTTGTTTATAAGGATGTTCTTGGCTTTGATTTGTTTGCAACTTCTTGGAACACGGCGAAACATATATTCTTTTGTCCTGATATGCTGAATGATGTGATAGAGGTAAAGATACAGTAAGAGCATTTCTGTAAAAACTTAAAACATAAATTCATAGAGAAACATTATATTGAAACATCTGTTTATATTTTTCAAAACAACTAAACGCAGAGTTATGCAAGCAGAAAAATATCAATCTGCAAACATTTTTTATATTACAAATGAGGAAAATAAACATGCGTTATGGATGTGACCAAAACCAACTGTAAAATATAAGCCTACACTACCTGACAAAAGTCTTGTCGTCAATCCCAGTTGTAAAAGCAACAAATAATAACTTGACTTCTAGATGATCATTTGGAAAAGTGGCAGAAGGTCACAACTGCATCGCAATCATCACAAATACTATGGAGGACAAGATTCTTACTGAAATCTGTCAAGTTTGGTGAATGAAAAATCATGGGGTGGGGGTTTACACTCAGTATGGGGGCGTGCAAGAGATCTGCAGAGTGGATGGCAACATCAACAGCCTGAGGTATCAAGACATTTGTGCTGCCCATTACATTATAAACCACAGGAGAGGGCAAATTCTTCAGCAGGATAGCGCTCCTTCTCATACTTCAGCCTCCACATCAGAGTTGCTAAAAGCAAAGAAGGTCAAAATGCTCTAGGATTGGCCAGCCCAGTCACCTGACATGAACATTATTGAGCATGTCTAGGATAAGATGGAGGAGGCATTGAAGATGAATCCAAAGAATCTGATGGACTCTGAGAGTCCTGCAAGAATGCTTTCTTTGCCATTCTAGATGACTTTATTAATAATAATATCAGTCATTGCAGAGATGTATGGATGCAGTCCTTCAAGCTCATGGGAGTCAGACACAATATTCATTCTTTCTCCACTGCGTCATGACTTTATATTCTACACTGTATTATTTTTTTAAATGACAAGTCTTCTGTCTAAGCAAAGTCAGACCTTACTGTTCTAATTAAATCAATAAAAATCAAGGTATGATCATATTTTATTTAAAATAAGTGTAATCTAGAGGCCTTTGCCTTTCATATAACCCACTTCTGATTCGAAATGATCAACTAGAAGTCAAGTTATTATATGTTTTTCCTAAAACTTGGATATGCGACAAGACTTTTGTTAGGCAGTGTACACAAAAAACATAAGAAGGGATTTTTTATTTTGGTGAAAATGTTTTTTTTTCATAGCTAAGTTGCTGGAATTGCTCTTAAACATTTGCTTCTGCGCAAACACAATACATAAACCATTCAAATGGTTGGCATCACATGATTCAAAAACCAGTTTGGTGCAAAAGCTGACAGGTACATAAAACATGGCAACTGATAATCAGACAACGCAGCAGCACTGCATCACCACACCATATATCATCCTCAATTTGGCTGCCAGAAGGCCGCTGTGCTGCCAATGAACACCTGCCAAGCTAACCGTAGCATTTTCAATTGGTTTCTTCACGTCATCTTCCAAGCACTAGAAATGGGCCGGGTTTTATATTCAGAGAACACATGCAGCAAAATCCCAAATCTGACAAAGGAAGGCAGAAAAAAATACGCTAGAACTAATGAGGACACACCTGGACACAATCAGGGCTGGGCTGGAGAACAAAGACATGACAGCAACATAAAACAAACCAAATTCAAAATAAAAGTCAACGGAGGCTTAAAAAGGAAAGTCAAAGAGAGATCCAAAGAGAGAGACCCAATAAACAAAACTGTTTTACTCAAAACTGAATCTGTGATTTCTGAAAAGTGCAGTTTCAAAGTGCAGGGTTTGTGAGAACAAAACTGCTAAATACTCAGATGAGGAATTTATTTAAGTGAAAAAAAAATGGAGTATGGAATGTTGGACACTTTATGCACTGAACTAAAACAGCTTTAAATATTTAGTGAAGGAGATGGTACTTTCAGACTGCGATGATGCATGACCAAAGAAAAAAAAAAACATTTTGGGGGTGTTTAGGTCACCTGGGGCCTCATGTATCATCTCTGCGTACGCACAAAAACTTTGCGAACGCCAGGTTTCACGCTCAGAATCGCTCACGTTTGGATTTACTAACAATGAACTGAACGTGGGAATGTGCGCAGGTTCACGGCAGCTTTCTGGCAGGCGTACGCACATTTTTTGTGCGTGTCTGTTTTATTTCCATTGGCGACTCCTAGAGGCAGTTGTGTTAAATTCTTCTCTACAAAGTGTCTGATCCTTGCAATGGCAGCTGTATGAGACGGGTTCATGTAGTAGGTATGTAAGATTTCCATACCATACAGTTGACCAGCTAAACATTAAAGCACAATTTGCAGCGGTCGCCTGTTTTCCCAATGTAATCTGGGCAATCTACCACACGCACATTGCTATAAAGACACTATCTAAAGATGAATTTGCATGCGTGAATCAGAAACATTTCCATTCAATAAATGTGCAAATAAAATATGATGCACAAACTTATTGATGATTCCTACTTGTCTTTCTCGTGATAAATAGTGGGCAAAATCTGATATGTAGCGGGGAAAAAAAGAAGAAAGAGTTCATCAGACGCTGGATTCGAGCCGAGTTTATGCTAGAACGTGTCGGTACATGATCACATGCTTCTTATGAGGTGCGCCACTGAGACTGCTAAGAGTACTGCAACACTTTACAGATATAAACCACACTATTTCTTTTTTAAATGCACTCAGTGCGATGTTCAGACCCAACTGTGTTAACCGTACCAGCTAAACTCTCGCACTCTATTTTTTTCTTTTGTTGTTAATTCCGGAGAACAAACTTGCAAATAACACCGCTTTTCTCCGGTCTACCTCCGAAAGCAGCACCTCCAATTCACATTCTGTTCAAAGTTTCTCTTTTTGTTTGATTTTGCCATTGCTTTTTCGTTGGGTTTTTCCATTAGCATAGTCATTAGCATATTCATACGGGGGAGGAGGCAGGGAGGGGTTTTGCGCTCGTGCATGTTGCGCTCAGTTTCACGTTCATTCGGATGTACAAAAGAATATGCGTGAGATTCGGCGTACGCAGTGTTTCATACATCTGAATTTTTTTCTGCGTACGCACATTTACAGCTTTGTGCGTACGCAATGTTTTAGTAAGATTTCCACGCAAGTCTTCGTACATGAGGCCCCTGGTCACTTCATGTGTTTTTTTTTTTTCCTCATTAGACAGCCATCAGCAGTGCATTTCCAAAAACCATCGTTAGCCAACTAAGGTCGCAAGTTGCATTGTTACAAACATAGTTCGTTAATTTGGTGTTTTCCAAATCCATCATTCCAGCAAACATTCGCAAACTGCGCCGCAAGCCTGTGCACATTTAACTACACCTCTGGAGCTGTAGTTAGAAATTTAGTTCCTGGCTGTGTTATATTCCCAGTTACTCCCCCATACCCTATTCCTTTAGAACATTTTAATATTTACACTTGGAATCATTTAAAAAAAAAGAAGTCAAAGCTGTAGGTGACCTATTATTTAGAAGCAAAATTTACGTCTCCAAAGCTTGTGAAAACTTAAAATATATAGCATACCCAAATTCTTTTACTTCACGCATAGTAGGCTATTTATTAAGAAATGCATCAGTACTGTATATGACATGGGCCTGTTGGTTAGAACATTTCTGCCATGGTTTGAATGTGTCAAATTGTAAAAGTAGACTTTTACAATAAACAAAACAAAACAAAAAACAAACAAGATCCTATTTAATAATAATAATATTAATAAAATAATAAATAATAATAAATAGAAGGATTTTTTCATTTCTCAATAAATAGCCTACTGTAAATTACAACTATTAAAGATTTGTATGATTTATATATGAGATTAAAATATGTGTTAGCTAACTGATTTATGTTTTAGAATAGTTAGAAAGTTTTTACAAATTTAAATGGATTGAACATAAAACAATCAAGTTGACCTGAATAAACACAATAATTCTTTTGTTTCAGCTCATTTTAAATAAGTAGTTTGAACAAACAGCAAATATATTTTTTTAGTGTCACAGGATTTGAAGATCGGAACCGAATCTGTTTAGAAAAGATGTTAAATGTAAATGGAAGCGTTTTCTCAAATCAAATATCTATCCGATCAGAGAAAACACATGAAGTGACCAGATGTAAACAACTCCATAAAATTGATACACTATAGACCAGAGGTTCTCAAAGAGGGGGTAGGGACCCCCCGAGGGGTCGCGGGACAATGAAGGGGGGGGGGGGGGGTCGCCTGGTGATTTTCAAAAATCAATTAATTTTATTAAACCTTAAGACTTACTGTATTTTATCAGTAACCTACTGAAAAGAAAAAATAGTTGTTTATATTTACTATAAACTATATAGTTACTATAGTAGCTTATTGTTAATAGTTCTATTGGATTGCGACTTCTTGGGTAATTACATTATACTAAAGACACAGCAATACTGTCAGATGCAGCAGATTGATTTTATAACACCAGGTTAAACTTTCTAGCCCTTTTATAGCACTGACATACATAAAAAAGAAACAAAGAATAGACTTGGGTCTATTGATGTGTGTGTGCGCGTCATTCCATACAAGGTTTCTGTATTTATAACCACCACCTCAGAGAATATTGGGGGTCACGAGTCACTGGCATTGTCATTTTGGGGGTCGCGGGCTGAAAAGTTTGGGAACCCCTGCTATAGACCAGTGATTCCCAAACTAGGGCCTGCAGGGCCAAAGTTGACCCATGGTAACCTTTGATTTGGCCCACCATCCTATCTGAGAATGATGGGGATGGTTTAGGAATTGTCATTTCAAATTTAATGTAACCTTTTATTTGTTTGATATATTATTAAGCTACATTTATTAAATTAAATGCTTAAATTGAAATGCTGTAATTAAGTTTAAAATGTACATACTGTCACCGACAGATAGAGGACAATGCAGAGCAAATCAAGGCAAAGGCAGGTTCTGCTCGACTAGTGTATTCAGCATTGAACTCCACTGTGTTATAATGTGACTGTTTATGTTTTTATTTATCATTACTAAAGTTATACTGCATTAGGTAATACGATTCAAAGTGATACGTTTCTATTTATTTTTAAATATTACGGAATTACCCATGGCAACATTAGTATAATTTACAGTTGAAGTCAGAATTATTAGCCCCCCTTTGATTTATTTATTTATTTATTTATTTATTTCATTTTTAAATATTTCCCAAATGATTTTAAACAGATTAAGGAAATTTTCACAGTATGTCTGATAATATTTTTTTCTTCTGGAGAAAGTCTTATCTGTTTTATTTTGACTAGAATAAAAGCAGTTTTTAATTTTTTAAACACCATTTTAAGGACAAAATTATTAACCTCTTTAGGCTATTTTTTTCAATAGTCTACAGAACAAACCATCAATATACAATAACTTGCCTAATTATCCTAACCTGTCTAGTTAACCGAATTAATGTAGATAAGCCTTTAAATGTCACTTTAAGCTGTATAGAAGTGTCTTGAAAAAATATCTAGTAAAATATTATTTACTGTCATCATGGCAAAAATAAAATAAATATGTTATTAGAAATGAGCTATTAAAACTATTATGTTTAGAAATGTGATGAAAAAATCTTCTCTCCATTAATCAGAAATTATGGAGAAAAATAAACAGGGAGGCTAATAATTCAGGGGGGCTAATAATTCTGACTTCAACTGTAGTTTGGTAAATTTATCTTCGGCCCACGGCTCTCAATGATATTTGGTTTTTGGCCCTTCATACGAAAAAATTTTAAATGTTTAAGTGAATACTGCATAAGTGCATAGAGCAGTGGTTCTCAAACTGAGGTACGTGTACCACTAGTGGTATGCAATCTTCGTTCTAGTGGTACACAGAGGAATTGATAAATAATTAAAGTAACAAAATGAACACTTTTAACCCTTTGACACATACTATAACAGTAATTGATTTTAATAGGCTGCATCTTTTATTTTACTTTCGGTTTTCTCATGTTTATTATGTATTTTTTCATGAAGATAATTTCCTCCTCATATTTTTTACGGTTGTTGAGGGCGTATCCTGTATTTTTATATCCTAATGTTGACAAGTATGGTTTAATGACTTGCTTTGCTGACACGCAAAGCCTTCTCAAACACGCAGATCTAATTTGTAATCGAAATATGTAAATACAATTCATATATATAAAATACAAGTTAATGTTTAGATTTCAAAGACATACAAATAAGTCATATATACAAGCATCATCTATTTCAAAATGTATCAAGAAGAGTTTAAATATGAATATAATAACATATAGCCTATATTTATGAGGTCCAAAGAACATTTCCAGGTTTTGATAAATAGGTTTCCATATGTTAATACTTTACATTTAACAGTGCCATTTTAAATTAACTTTTAGAAGCACATTTAATTTAAACAATGTTCAAACTATTTATAATGTTTAAAGCTGACAATAATAAATATTCCTAATAATAGGAATTAATCTGAGGTTTTTTGAACTGTCCAGTGCTGTAGCTGCTTACTACGTTACTGTATTTTAATACTGGTCATTGTGGTGGTACGTGGAGAGACAATGCTTTTCTGAGGTGGTACTTGGTAAAAAAAGTTTGAGATCCACTGGCATAGAGTATAGTGTGTCATTTGGGGGAAAAAAATCCTATGCGTACAGGCATGCATGTTATTTGTTGTTTTATGGATCTGTTTTGGCAACACTATTATCTGAACGCAAAGAAATAAATGACTCCAATTTTAGTACATTTTTTTTTTTGTTGTGTAAACGTATACCCAGGAAGACACAATGGGTAATTAGAAGACACGGTGCTTCAATCCATAAGCAGTTAATAGGATTGAAGGTTTTTGCCAAGTGGTTGTTTAGAGATGAAAAACATTACAGGTTATAATCCTTTTGCCTTAGGAAAACAGCTGCTCTAATAGCTTAAAAGAGTCTTTAATGTCGCAGGTGAAGCATTAAATGTACATTTTACTCATACTATGAAGTATTCTATTTCCTAGCAGCATACAAATATCTATGTGTGTGTCTGTGGGAAAACTCAGCTTTGCGTCACAGGAATAAATTCACTTTGCAATGTACTACAATAGAAAACAGTTATGTTAAAGTGCAAATTGTGCATAGATTTTATTGAATTTGCAATAAAATAAATGACACAAAACGAGTAGTCGTAGAATCGAAATGTTTTACTGAATACGTGAACGGAATGTTAATTGTTTTAAGTGGGAAGAGCTATTGAACGTAAACCAACTGTTGACATCTTTTACGACACTTCTCAGTAATGGTACTTAGGCAGATTAGGGAAAAAGGCTCAATTAGAGGCCTCCATGTGTTTGCTGGGAGTGTAAATTTACCTTCCGGCACATTATCCCACCTCACAGGTGTTAGAAATTAAGGTGGGGGAGGGGAACAGAAGACTCCATGCTTGATTTTTGCATTGCCATTGTAGATGCCTGAAGAACAGTATAGCTGATGACACACACACTACCTGACAAAAGTCTTGTCGTCGATCCCAGTAGTTAGAGCAACAAATAATAACTTGACTTCTAGTTGATAATTTGGAAAAGTTTCAGAAGGTCCATTTTTTCTGATAAATAATCTGTTGAACTGCATCATAATCATCACAAATACTGCAGAAGACCTACTGGAACCTGCATGGACCCAAGATTCTCACCGGAATCAGTGAAGTTTGGTGAAGGAAAAATCCTGGTTTGGGGTTACATTTAGTACTGGTAGCATGCTAGAGATCTGCAGAGTGGATGGCAACATCAACAGCCTGAGGTATCAAGACATTTGTGCTGCCTATTACATTATAAACCACAGGAGAGGGCAAATTCTTCAGCAGGATAGCGCTCCTTCTCATACTTCAGCCTCCACATCATATTCCTCAAAGCAAAGAGGGTCAAAATGCTCTAGAATTGGCCAGCCCAGTCACCAGACATGAACATTATTGAGCATGTTTGGGGTAAGATGAAGGAGGAGGCGATAAAGATGAGTCCAAAGAGTCGTGATGAACTATGGGAGTCCTGCAAGAACACTTTCTTTGCCATTCCAGATGACTTTATTAATAAGTTATTTGAGTCATTGCAGAGATGTATGGATGCAGTTGTTCTGTACAAGCTCATGGGAGTCATACACAATATTAATTCTGTTTCCACTGCACCATGACTTCATATTCCATACTGTACATTATTTCTGAAAAGACTTTTGTCAAAGCCAGATCTTACTGTCCCAATTAAATCATTAAAAATTAAGACATGATCATATTTTATTTTGGTAAAATAAGCGTAATCTAGAAGTCTTTGACTAGCATATAAGCTACTTCTGATACCAAATGATCAACTAGAAGTCAAGTTGTTATTTATTGTTCCTAAAACTTGGATAGGAAAACAGACTTTTGTCAGGTACAGTACATCATATGTGGTAGTCTAAATTATAGCAAATGAGGTGTGTAGTAGTAGTTATATAATAATACTTTTTAAAATGCTTGGAAATGAACATCTTTATTAAAGGGAACCTATTATGTCCCTTTTTACAAGATGCAAAATAAGTCTTTGATGTCTCTAGTGTATGCAGAGGTGTAAAGAATAAAGAAAAATCATACTTAAGTAAAAGTACCATCATTTGAATAAAATGTAGTGCAAGTAGTGTAAATGTATCTGTTGTAAATAACACTCAAAATATGAGTAAAATGTAGACCTTTTAAAAGTACTCAAGAGTAGTGAGTAGTAAGTGAGTATTACGCTGTAAAAAGCTGATGCATTTACATATAATTTGTGCATGTGTGTGTAAACGTAACATTCTGTAGTGCATCTAGTGATTGCCCAGCAGGCACACAATAGCCCCTTTCACACATACACACCTTTCCGCAAAATTACTGAGAATTTTCCGGAAAGGTGTGTATGTGTGAACAGGCTCTTTTTGAAAATACCGGTAAATTCGTTCTGGCTATTTTCCGGAAAGAGAAGTTGTAAATTTACTGGTAATTTGCCGGAATGCTGCACTGTGTGAACGCAAAAGGAAGATTGCCGGAATAAGCGCGTGCACGTCTAGAACATGATGGCGTGAGACGTCTGCTTTAGCCAATCAGAACAGTCAGACGCATTCACGTCCGCGCGGT
Source organism: Danio rerio (assembly GCF_052040795.2). Lineage (NCBI taxonomy): Eukaryota > Metazoa > Chordata > Actinopteri > Cypriniformes > Danionidae > Danio > Danio rerio. Next base: position 43,228,590 of record NC_141033.1, on the reverse strand, counting down.
TTATGAGAATAAAAGCCTTTGAATATTTTTCCAGACACATTTAGCTACTAGAAATTAGTCAGATAACGTTTATATGTTCATCTGAATGCCAACCGTGTAAATAATTATCAATAAGATGCTTATGATAAGCCGTTGTTTGTTTACCTTCAAGCTTTGCGTGTGCCCATAAACAGTCTATGAGCGCCAGCACACACACATATCATGAACAACTCGACATGGGAAAATGTTTCTCTATATGTTTTCATCGAAGTTGTCCAAAATACTGATCCATACACAGAGTTTGTAATGCAGTCAAAGGTTTACAAATACAAGCGCAGCCGTTTAGAGCTCATTTCTGGTTAATGATGTCAGAATTACCGGTATTTTGGAATGGATGTGTGAATGCTCTTTTCCGGAAAAATTCCATAACGTCCTCGCCTGTGTGAACAACACTTTTTTTAATTTTACGATTTAAAAGTCGTTCTGGAAATTTTCCACATATTTACTGGTATCACTGTGAAAGGGGCTAATGTCATAAGATGTTAATATTAGGTTAGATTCAGGTTGTGACGTCAGGTGAAAAAAATTCCATGTCTAGCCAGCATCTAAGAACAAGATTATTTTGTTGTCCAATAACGATGTGAAATTACGTTGATATTTGGTTGATTTTAGGTTGTTAGAAAGTGACCAAAATCCAACGTCGAGCCAACATCTTAAACCAACGTCACATTGACGTCAAATACTGACATTTATTCGTCAGGTATGGCAACCAAAATCCAACGTCTGATAGTCATCATAATGGTAATTTCCACACAACATCAAGCTGTAACATCATCATCAGACATTGATATTTGGTTGGTTTTAGGTTGGACATTGACTTCGGCCTAATGTTGAGTTCTGACATCAACCTGATTTTCATTTCTAAACAAAATACAACGTCCCCACGACGTTAGGCATCAACATTAATTCGACAATGTTGACATCCTGTGCCTGCTGAGTGTTTAAGACCATTTTAGTCATCATACAGTAAACACCTGTCATCTTCTCATCAGTGACTTGCATTTAAACATTCTCTGGGTCATTGTGTGTGACGATTTTGGACATCTTCTTGGACACTTTTAATGCTTCCAACTAGTTTGCTGCAATTATAAATCACCCATGTCTTGAGGTAGTTCATTATTATGCAACTTACCTTGTATATATATCTTGATTGGACAAAAATCATAGGATTGTTTTTTTAAATCCCCATAGACAGGAATAAATAAAGTAGCGACAGCAAAAGTACCAATGCTGTACTAAAAATTTACTTAAGGGAACCTAAAAGTACACATTTTTAAAACTACTTGGAAAATTACAATTCCTGAGAAAAACTACTCAATTACAGTAATTTGAGTATTTGTAATTTGCTACTTTACACCACTGAGTGTACAAAATTTCAGTGCAAAATACCACACAATTTTTAAAAAACTATTTGAAACTGCCCCTTTTTAGGCTTTGATTCAAGTTGTGCCGTTTTAGGTGACTATCCCTTTAAATTCAAATGAGATTGTGCTCTTTTTAAAAAAGAGGGGCGCCACAAACGCCAGTGCAACAGTACAGTGGCAGATTCAAAACAGTACTAATGTTAACTCTGAAAAACAGTAGGTATGGGCACTAAAACTCTAATAGAGGATGACTGCTTCTCACTCAGGGCTGTCTATGCTAAGGAGGGAGAGATCTCCATTAATGTGCGGGGCTTTCCCCCTCTGATGACACGTACAAAGGGAGAATGTCAATCAAAGCGTTTCTGCAGACTGTTTTTATGGAGTGTGATTATATAAAATAGAAAGAATGCATTTTTACCATTAGATGCTGGCTGTGTTCATACATTGCTGCCACAGGTGTTTAAACCACACATAAAAGGGATTTTTAGCATAATAGATACCCTTGAATTAATTAATAAATAACAATTATTTCAATGAATAACAATTATACATTGCTTAATACACACAGGGTGTACAGGAATATGCAAATATCTTTACAAATGAAAAATAATTTTAAAGGATTAAAATATTACTAAAATTATTATTTTCTAGCCTACATAAATATAAAAACCACTGCCTTCATGCCTTCTTTATCTCAGAGGGCTTTTTCAGTTCATTCATAACAATTTGCTTTTGTATAACGTTATTATTATTAGCAGTATTATTTATTATATGCATATTTATATTTGTTTTAATAAAAACATGCTTAGATTTGCCCACTTGTCAGGTTTTAGAGCATGTATATTAGGATAGAACTCAGTTTTTTTATCACACTTTATCATTGTTGTTTATTTATTCATTTGCTGGAAATTAGAACTGAATTTAGAAATAGTTTTGAAACAAATCTTTGCGCTTAACAAGCGGAATTAATTATTTATAGGCTAATGGATGTCTGTGCGTGCAACACGTTTCCCTATCAATGAAAGTGAAAGTGAAAGTAAAGAATGAGGAGGCTCATCCCTCATTCTCGCGCTGCAGATGCTCTGTTTAACTGTTTTCTCGCTAGAGAAGCACTCAGTTTTTCCACTTACAAAGTACACCATGTAAATAGCAAATGCGCTATGGCACAATGCAACTGACTCTTTCAAGGAATGCAAGATGAGACTCTGATTGGTTTATTCTCAAAACACACCAATTACTCATTAAGAGAATAAGCTCAACCCTGTTAGACCATGCGCCATGGCGCAAAGCGGATTTTCCGTCCTATAAATAGCAAAAGTAGATTCTGACAAGCCCTTAATCCTTTTGCGCACTGCGCTTTGGGCTAAAAAGTAAAAGTAAAAGTAAAAATTGTGCCTTTTCAGATCAAGGTGAAATCACTAGGCCTATTTAGTTTCCTTTTTTTTTTTTTTTAGTAAATTTTAAGACATAATAGTAATAATAACTAATAATTTATTTATTTTTTGCCATGATGACAGTACATACTATTTTACTAGCTACTATTTTGCTGTATACTAGTATTCACCTTAAAGTGCATTTTAAAGGCTTAACTAGGATAACTTGGCAATCTTGGTTCTGTAGCCAATTGAACAAAAGGAGGCTAATAATAATTTAATTTCCTTTAAAAGAAAATAAAAAAAGCTAAAATATTATAATATATTATATACAGTATATTATATACTAAAATATATAGTAGGGAACATTTATTAGGATTTACTGTGAAAAATGTCCTTTCTCTGTTAAGCATCACTTTGTAAATATTTGAAAAAGAATAAAATATTAACAGGAGGGCTAATAATTTTGTCTTTGACAGCATGACTTGTTGCATATTAATATTTTGTATTTTTTGCATTGTTTTTCCTCTGCTGTATCCGAACAGTCCTGCGACTCATTTACGGGTCATGACCCACCGGTTGAGAACAACTGACACTTCATACCACAGCGACATTGCATTAATCTTTACAGAGAGGCTCTCCAAGTTTCCATAAACAGCGAGAAATAATAAAAAGTTGTAATTTAAAAAAGGTAAAATACCTACTGTTGCCACGTTACAGCATCAACCACAGAACCGCCATTTTTCATAAACCTGCAAAAACAGAGAAAAATAAAATGATAACAGAAATAGAAAAACTAATGCGTCGACATAAAAAACCTCTCCCAATCGAGAACTAACAAGAGGTGTCTGTTTATTTCAGCAGTGACACTGATCTCTCATGCTGCGAGTAAATCTGTGTGGTGAGCTGAGTAATCTCAATCAAACCAGCGAACAAAACTCCTTATAGGGAGCGAAGTTTCTAAACAGTTATTCATGTGACAGAGAGGCAAAGTTCCACAAAGAAAAACAGTGACCACCCTTTTTCTCTGCAAAACGTCCTATAATTCCCCTCTCGTCTGCCTCTCTTTCCCTCTGTCTGTCTGCTGCGTTAAAACAGCGTTTATCATTTCCATCTGAACGAGACTGGTAGCAGCAAGGGGTGGCGTCTCGTTCTGAGGAAGACTTCGACAAAAGCACTTGTGGTCGTAATAGCAAGTCTCATTGCAGCCTGCCAAAGTTATGAGCGCTTAAGCGTCCCGGCAGGAAAACACAAGACAGCTTGTGGCAGAAAGTAAATGGGTGCACCTAAACTGCACAGTACAAATCACACCGAGCAGAGGGGCCCATGCCAAAATGATGACAAATAGCTCACATGTTCAGAATTTCTGGCCTTCTCATCGGCCCAGGTTTTCCTTCTTGAATTATCATTTAGTTGAGAAACAACACTGCGTGAGATATCGAGACTCGATTAAAACCTTAAATCACATCATGAGCCACTCTGTTACACAATCACATGATACTGTATCTATTTCTGCATGAAATGTGATCGTAACAATGGCAATATTTTAGATCATTTTGACATCTGGATGACAATAGCATACTCAAGTGAGTAAAACATGTCAAGAAAAAAATTTAATGAATAAATACAGTAAACACAAGTAGCAGTGTGATATGGCTGTATATCGGCACTGGTGGGAGACGTGTGTAGGCTTGAAGCTGCAGGCCGAGTGCTTTAGTGTCCCACCAGTGATGATATACAGCTATATTGCACTGCTACAAGTGTGATATTGGGTTCATACAATGATTTGATGGCATAATTGTGTATAAAAAGAAAAACAAACATGCAGAGCCTCAAAAATACTGTTGTATGAGGAACTCCTTCTTTTGGCCATTCATTTACATCTGCAGCTGACATCAGAACTGCAAAAACCATGGCTAATTCACCAATGCCACTTTAAAGCTAGTGTTTGAATGATTCGCTAACGTAATGTCTAAAGTGATGACAAAACAGCTGATTTTGCTGACATTTTAATTTTATAAAGCTGAACGGCATGAAATGCCATCAGTATACAGAGATTTCCCAGTATTTCTTCAGTATTTAGTTGCAGTCAGGAGATCACAATATAAACCCCAAAAAAGCCGAAGCAAAGCAAACACTAACAGATTAATATGATATAAATACAGCACTACAACATACAAAAGAAAGAGATCAATTTAGAACAGCACTTATGTTTCATAATGGTTTGATAACAATGAATAGAAAACGAGGAGTTTTTCTACCCTAAGACTTAATATGCAGTCTTTGTCACCATCTTGCGGTGCAACAGTCTTTTCTCTGCTCAGTATGTAGCCGACATGCTGAATCTCCAAAATTATAAATATTTTAAATAGGCATAATTGCAATCTTAACGACAAAAAAAAAAAAAAAAAACTCATAAGTACATGTTGTCCAACAGCAGCAATATTTGTCAAAAGTGGTAGTGATTTTATTTTATTTATCACTCCATGCTGTTACTCTATATGGGCAGAGTAATACACAAGAGTGAAGAGGCTGTACATGTAATAATAAATAATAAATATATTACTCATGACATTTCGTTCAAAATTGAAATAAAATGTTGTTATTTAGATCTTTTTTTTATAAAAGCAAAATGCTGTTTTAAATTCAGAAATACATTGTTGATACATACACCATAGAATAATGCTAATTGAATAAACACTTTTAATCACAATAAATTTGAACATTATTCTGACCAATTGTCATTTTCTGGAAAAAAAAAAACAATGCCTAAAATGACTATTTTTTTAGGGATTAACAAAACATTCTAAATGCACATAGCCAAAAAAGCTTTGTAATAATTATTTAGTATCACACTGAACATTCATTCATTCATTTTCTTGTCGGTTTAGTCCCTTTATAAATCTGAGGTCGCCACAGCGGAATAACCGCTTATCCAGCACATTTTTACGCAGCGGATGCCCTTCCAGCCGCAACCCATCTCTGGGAAACATCCACACCCACGTTCACACACACAATCATACACTACAGACAATTTAGCCTACCCCATTCATCTGTACCGCATGTCCTTGGACTGTGGGGGAAACCGGAGCACCCGGAGGAAACACACGCGTATGCAGAGGAACATGCAAACTCCACACAGAAACACTAACTGAGCTGTGGATCGAACCAACGACCCAGCGACCTTCTTGCTGTGAGGCGAAAGCACTACCTACTACGCCACTGCGTCGCCCTCACACTGAACAATAGAAAGTAATTTTAAATTGAACTCAATAACTTAAATGATACTTAAAAGACAAAATCAGTGAATCAGAGTCGAGACGCATCATTTTTCACAATGGTGCTATTGCTGGCAGCAGGAACAAGTATACTGCATGTTCTGTTGATGTGTTATTACTCTTTCCTTTACCACTGAGCATGTGTTGTTCATGCTTATATATAGAGTATATATAGAACTTTAAAAATTTGGTGCATCCCTTATATTCAGTGGTGGAAACAGTACTAAAAAAATATCATTCTCAAGTAAAAGTACCATTACTTACCCAAAAATGTAAAGTAGAGTAAAAGCATCTGCTGTAAATATTACTCAAAGTATGAGGTAAAAGCAGCCCTTTTTAAAGCACTCAAGAGCAGTGAGTGGTAAGTATTACGCTCTGAACCGTTCATGCGTCAACTTGTGCATGTGTGTGTGAAAAAGTAACAGTTCGGCAGTTTCACTTTAACTCATTAACATTTCATCCATGCCCCCATGACAAACTGGGGTATTAGATGCAAATAAGGAGTAAGGACTGGTGAGAGTAGTAGTAATAAAGTAATAAAATAGAGAAAATAAGTAATAGAGTAATAAAATACGGAAAAAAGTCCTACATGACGGTGTTTACTGATTGCGGTGTTTACTTCAATAATGCCACTAATATCTGCATTACTCCACATGTCTTAATTCCATTTCTGTTTAGTTCATTTATGACTTTCGTCGGATTAAGGTGATTAAAAATTGCTGTTTCGAGTTTATGTAAGCCTACTGTTCATACGTCATGTTTAACTGAATAAACAGTAAACACAAATACGTCTTATTGAACAATCTATTTTTATCACCAATTATCATAGTAGAACAGTTTCTCAAGCAGTTTGTGATGCATTTTGGAGACAGGAGATGAGCCCCTGTACTAATGCGCCACCATGGCTTGAGAAACTTGCTCTCAAAGATTGTTTGAGTAGCACACATATTCTGAATGCCTTCGGCAGAATTCAAATAAGCCATTTTTATTTAGATTAATCTAGATTAATTCCGAGATTGATCTAGATTTAAAAAAGTCTTTGCCCACCTATAATTATCATATAAACTTTGGAAGAAATGTTGTCAGACCTTTATAGAATATTGCAGTGGTTCTCAAATTGTGATACCTGTACCACTAGTGATACGGTGGCTTTCTTCTAGTGGTACGCGGAGGAATCAAATATGTCATATGTACTTGCTACATATATTTAAAAAATTAGAAAAAATGATTTGTATATCAATGTGATGACATTTAGCCTATATTTATGAGGTCCAAGCAACATCTCCAGGTTTTGATGAATAGGCTACTATTTGTTAATACTTCACTTTTTTTTTCTTTTTTTTTTTAGAAGAGTAGCCTACCATTTTTAAATTTTAAAAGCACATTTCAATATAAACCTTGACGATTTATTTTGTTTGTTTGCTTGCTTGTTTGTTTGTTTTTTACATACAAGCACAGGACAGTGTAATGTTCAAAGTATTTATAATGTTTAAAGTGGCTGATAATAATTAATATTCTTAATAATAGTAGTTACTCTACCACGTATTTGAACTGAACAGAGTTGTAGCTTCATTACTGGGCTTACTACGCTACTGTATTTCAATACTGCTCATTATGGTGATACTTGGAGAGGCAGTTTCTGAGGTAGTACTTTTAAGTTTAAGATCCACTGGAATAAAGCAAATCTTGTTTTCAAGTGATCTCTTAATGTGTGTGTGTTCAATTGGTCTGTTAATATGTGTGTAGGTGTAGACAGGGTCTGCTGTAAGCCGCTGTTTGCAGGAATGAGGAAGCTCTGGTTAGGCACTGACAGATTTATATCTGGCTCTGTCACACAGGCATTACAACCAATTAGTATCCACTCACAAAAGCCATTATTCTACAAAACCAGTTTTTTGATGAACAGGACAAAAGCACAAACAACGTAACATGAATACTCACAAATGAATTGCAGAGGTATTCATCTCAGATGTCAGAATTAGAAAAATGTGTTCTTAATACTTAGCACATCAACGCTGGCACTGCTTTAATATGCTCTTGTCATAAAAATATGTGTTTAGAAGCATACGGTTGGCAGCATTGCTCAAATCCTCTTTTAAAACCACAGACTGAATGATTGAGACATGAGTCTTGTTTTAAAGGGATTTCAGACATGGGAGTTTTGCATTAATTATTCAGCATTAATTAGAAACAGTGCCAAAGAACACTCAGACCAAATCTGAACAACCTCATTCTCCTGCATGGTAATACACAAACAGTTAACTCCAATGAGCCATGTGGAATGACTCAGTCAGACACGCACTCAATCCAAATGGCTCTTGATATGGACACCAACAACCCACTCGCTAATGACCCATTTAGAAAGACTCACTCATTCTCATTGAATCAATAAGAACGTTTTTTATAGGGATGTCAACAAACAACTCTTATGAATCATATACAAAGACTCATTCACTCACTGAGTCAATCCGACTCACTCTTCATAGCAATGTCAACAAATAGCTCTTCTGAATCATATATAAAGACTCACTCATTCTCATTGAATCAAAGTGAATGGTTCTTGAATGGGATGTCAACAAACAACTCTTATGAGTCATATATAAAGACTCAATCACATTCACTGAATCAATCTGAATGACTCCTTATATGGATGTCAAAAAATAACTCTTATGAGCCATATATACAGCAAAGACTCAATCACACTCACTGAATCATTCTGAATGACTCTTCATATGGATGTCAAAAAATAACTCTTATGTACTGTATCATATCTAAAGACTCAATCACACTCACCGAATCAACCTGAATGACTCTTCATAGTGATGTCAACAAAAAAATTAAATAAAAATCAAATACAAAGGGTCATTTACACTCACTGAGTCAATTTAAATGACTCTTCTTAGGAATGACAACAAATAGCTCTTATGAATCATAAAGACTCACTCATTCTCATTGAATCAATCCAAATGGTTTTTCCTAATATGGACATCAACAAATAACTCTTATGAATCATATATACAGACTCAATCACACTCACTGAATCAATTCAAATGGTTTTTGATAGGAACACCAACAAATACCTCTTATTAATCATAAATAAAGACTAGTTCTCACTCACTGAATCAACCCAAAGGGTTCTTCTTATTAAGCACATCAACAAATAACTCTTATGAATCATTAATAAAGACTCGTTCACGCTCAATTAATCAATCCAAATGACTTTTCATATAGGCATGTTAACACATAACTCTAGTGAATCATTTTAAAATAACTCACAGTCACTGAATCACTTCAAATGGTTCTTAAAGAGAAAGTCTGTTTCCACTTCCAATCTTATTTAAGTGATTATTGTTTCAATTAATGATCAATTAACCATTAGATGCAGAGATGAACACTGGAAGAATCAGGTTGAACATTCTTGTTTTATGTTTAAATTATAAAATGTTTTATTTTTTTTTTTTAACATATTTTACTCAAAGGTTTTTACAGCTGAGATTTTGGAAATCTCTTTTTCTTTTCTCCATAAATCAAACATACTGACAAAAATCTATTTTTTGTGCGAAATAACAGATGTTGTATATTATGTATATTTCATATTAGAAATTATACATAAAAGACTTTATGTATGTACAGAGAGTGCTGCTGAAGTGGAGATTTATGTGTTAGATTTATGGCTCAGTGCAGAAGAAAAACAAATTTAAGGAAACAGCATTAAAAATGTAAAAACAAATTGATAATGTGTGTTTTGGCTGCTTTTTTTTACTGAAACAAACACTTTTATAAAGCCTAAAATCTTAGAACTGACAGATGCATGAAAAAATATTTTTGCCTAACCTTAGTATCTAACCTTAATTGACCCTTGATAGATACATTAATGTAATTTAACAATTTAAACCAACAGTTAATTCACTATTAGCTATGTTTCCATCAACCTATGTGTATTTTGGATATGCGCATAAAAAATAGTTGATGAAAGCGTCAAGACACGTCATGATAAGTTTTAAAAATGCGCATAATAATCGTATGTGCAAAACCAAGTAGGATAAACTCTTTATTAGATAAGAAAATATGCGCATAAACTACGATTGGAAACACTTTTGCTGAATAAATTCCAGTTTTTGCATAAAAAAGTCATGTGATTTTGTTATAAGAGATCATGTGATGATAAAAATGTGTGTGAACAGACAAACCAACAGCCTGAGCACATTGTAAAACATTGGAAATGTTGTTTTGGTCATTAACCGTTTCAGTGTTAGTGTTATTATATTATTAATTACCTCCAGAACTGTCAAGAGCGTCTGTGCTCTGTGTCTGACGTCTTCAAACGCCACCACGCGTTCACTGCATGTCAGGAATGTCTTCTGAGGAGCAAGTCATTTTTATATAAAGAAAAGATTCACGCAGCTTCTCCAACTGCAGCAAATTTTTATTGTTGATATTTGGTGTCAGTAATTAGGAAGTGGCGATTTTGTTCTCTTTCAGTCATTGGATGGAAACGCTGCTTTATTTGCACGTCTTTTATGAAATACTCCTGTTTAGCGCATACATTTAATTTGCATCTTTGGATGGAAACAGCTTTTCACACCCCTAGTACTTGATTGACTTAAAGGGGCTTAAAGATCACTCAAAATATTTTATTAATTTCTGTTTTGTTGAACATAAAAAGATGTTTTGATGAAAGCTGGAAACCTGTAGCCATTGACTTATAGCCATTGACAAAGTATTTGTCCAACTATGAAAGTCAATGGTTACAGAGGAAAGAAGCTGAAACAGGTTTGGAACAAGTAAAGGGTGAGTAAATGATGACAGAATTTTCATTTCTTGGTGAACTATCCCTTTAAGGCAAGGCAAGTTTATTCATATAGCACATAATGGTAATTGAGCACAAATTGATACGTATTTCTAGCTTCCTTTTATGAAAAAAACCCTCTAATATCTTAAAACTGACAAATGGATGAAAAAACTGTTTTTGCCTGCCGTGTCTCACCGTAATTGACCATTGATAAGATATACCAATATAAAAGATTACCAAAAATTAATTCACCATGGACATCTACAGTACTTGATTTACTTAAAGGAATAGTTCACCCAAAAATAAATAATTTACTCACCCTCAAGTGGTCGCAAACTTTTATTAACCTGTTAGAAACAGTGACATAAACATGCACAGCAAAGAATGCATCTGTGTCTTGTTATTACAATGTCTTCCATATCTAATGCACAACTTACACAAATTATGCAAATACATTCCTTATAGTCTTCCCATTGAAAAACAACTAGCTACGATAGCTGCTTGAGAGTTGTAGCTTTACACTGATGTATGGTTTGTCAAGATTACTTGTGTTCTTTTTTATGTAATCTATTCGTAAACAGTGACATATGCAAAAACAGTTCCTCACTGCGTCCAAGTCCTAAGGCTGGCTTGGAGGTTAATTTCTTTATTTGTTGAACACAAAAAGAAGATGTTTTGTAGAAACATGGCTTTTGTAGTCTTATTACTTCCATAGTATTTGTTTGTACCACTATGGAAGTCAAAGGTTACAAAGGAAAGAAGCTGAAACAGGTTTGGAACAAGTAAAGGGTGAGTAAATGATGAAAGAATTTTCATTTCTTGGTAAACTATCCCTTTAAGGCAAGGCAAGAAGGCAAGCCAAGTTTATTTATATAGCACATAATGGCAATTCAAAGTGTTTTAAATAAACAAAAAGTTTAAAAGAATCATCAAATATAATTGGCATAGGAAACAAAACGAATTACAATGAATAAAAGCGGTTTCAAATGTGTTAAAACAAGTTTAAAAGGAATACACAAACAGTTATCAGACGTATAATATCGCATAATATCAATCGGACGTAGAACAGTTCTCATTGGGTAAATGCAAAGCTAAACAAGTCTACTTAATACATGTTGTGACTTAAGACAAAATCTTTGCCTAAACGCGCCTAATCCTCTAAACTAAAATCTGCAGTGCTGCAGCAGGAGCTCTTGCAGTATAGAGAGAGAGGAAGGAGTCTCACGCAGGTGGAACATTGCTCTGTCACACCATTAATAGAGTGACACTTTATTTATCTGACGGTGCGTTTCAATGGTGCTACAGGCCCCTGGACTAACAGTCCACATGGAGCAACATAAACAGGCCTCGGCCATGTGCTCCTCCAGCAGGCGGACAGTACGGCGCTTTCTTAAACAATGTGCTGTGGAGATCTCTTATACGAGCCATTAAAACGAGTCCACCATCAGAAAAGCTCTCCTCCAGTAACCAGTCACTGAAAGTGCAAAACGCCACATGATGTGACAAACAAAACCAACCAGAACATACAGAGTAGCAGTCAGCTGCCTGTGCATTCATGATATAATGCATTCTAAATGGCAACATGGTGGTTCAGTGGTTAGCACTGTCGCCTCACAGCAAGAAGGTTGCTGGTTTAAGTCCCGGCTGGGTCAGTTGGCATTTCTATGTAGAGTTTGCATGTTCTCCCAGTGTTTGTGTGGGTTTCCTCTGGGTACTCCTGTTTCCCCCAAATTCCAAAGACATGCGCTATAGGTCAAGAGTGTGCGAATTCGGTCCTGGAGGGCCGGTGTCCTGCACACTTTAGCTCCAACTTTCTTTAACACGCCTGCCTGGAAGTTTTAGTACACTTAGTAAGAGCTTTATTAGCTGGTTCTGGTGTGTTTAAATGGAGTTGAAACAAAAATATACAGGACACCAGCCCTCCAGGACCAAGTTTGGCCTGCTACAGGTGAATTGAATAAACTAAATTGGCTGTAGTGTAAGAGTGTCAACAGGTGTGTATGGATGTTTCCCAGTACTGGGTTGCAGCTGGAAGGCCATCCGCTGTGAAAACACATGCTGGACAAGTTGGCGGTTCATTCCAATGTGGTTGAAAATAGTCCTAATTTACACTTAATAAATGTTGTTTTGCTGTTTGTTCAAAGTACTTATTTAAAATGAGCTGAAGCAAGTTTTTTTTTTACAGATTATTAAATTAATTCTTTTACTTTATCTTTCACCTTCAAAAAAGACAGATAAAAGTAATGCTGCGTTCACACCAAATGATGAAGCATCAAGCGCGAGTGATTTACATGTTAAGTCATGCAAAGACGTGAATATCCTGCGGCACAGATAACCACATACAGCTGGGCGCACCTCTGAAAGGATCTAGTGAACTACACTGTCAACAGTTTCCTGTAAGATCTACAGTAATTTACTGGCAGCAGCTCGCCAGCAAAGTCCTGTAAATCAATTACAGTAAAAATACTATATTTACATTTTACAGCATTTATCTTGCTCTATATGTATTTACACAATTGTATGTATATCTTTACTGTAAAATATACTGTAATTTTCACAATGCCACTTTAAAACACAGTAACATACTGCATAAATGTCTTACAGTAAAATAAAGTTCATATTACAGTTAAACACCGTGTAATTTACAAAATCATTAACGGTGCAGAAAAAGCGTTGAAAGAATATACGCGGAAATTCGGATCATTTGGAAAAAAACGAATCATGACGGAAATTCTGCATCTGTTGTGAAGTGAATTTTATGCATGAATGAAGCGAAATTGACGTGTGAATGAAGCAAGTAAACTTAAAATGTTAATTCGTCTATTTACATGTGAATAGCGTGATTAATTCACGCATGCCACGTCTGATGTTAACACAGCATTATATGTAAATTCTGTCAATAAATGATTCAGTCCAATAAGAATGTTTTTTAATTTTCACATTTTGCTAATTTTCTTTTTCTTGTAATGACACTAACTTCATAGATCATTTTACAAAAAAATTATTGTTGATACCAGATAAATAACAAGTTATTATATAAAATCAGAAAATACACTGTGGGTATAAAGATGATTCAAACAGCAATTCAAAGGCTGTTTTTTTTTTCTTTTTCTTTTTTTTTTCTTTACAATTTCTGTTTTTATTTTTGCATTTATTTGATCAAAATAATATTTAAAAAAAACTGAATAATGTGAAAATGTATTACAATTTAAAACAAGGGTTTTAATGTTTTTAAATCTAATTAATTCCTGTTAGGAAAGCTGACATTTTAGCATCATTAATTTAGCCTTTATGTAATGAGTGTATTTGTATAGTGCATTTATCATGGATGGCCATACACCCAAAGCGCTTCACAATCATGAAGGTGGTCTCCACACCACCACCAGTGTGCAGCATCCACTTGGACGATGCGACGGCAGCCACTGGTCAACGGCGCCAGTGCGCTCACCACACACCAGCTATAGGTGGAGTGTAGAGACAGTGATAAAGCCAATTCGGTGGATGGGGAGGATTGAGAGGCCATGATGGGTAAGGGCCAATGAAGGGACTTTGGCCAGGGCACAGAGGTTACACCCCTACTCTTTACAAGAGTGCCATAGGACTTTAGTCTCACATGATCCTTCAGAATTCTTCTAAGGCTGCTTTTCAGTGTTGAAAACAATTGTGCTACTTAATATTTAAGTTTTTTCATACATTTTCTCTAAGGAGTCTTTAGTGAACAGGATGTTCAAAACAACACTGCATTTTTATTAGAAATGAAAGGCTTTTCCAGCTAATTTAAATGTTTTTGACTGTTAATTTAGAATAGATCAATTCTATGTATCCTTAACAAAAACTATACATTTAAAACACATACATTTACAAATACATTTAAAAACAAATAAACAATATGTGCTGTATATTTGCTCATCTTTATTAATTTTTGCCTATACAAAGTACACATTAGAGCTGCACGATATTGGAAAAGTTGGCATTGCAATATTTTTTTACTCTACGGTATATATTACGATATAAATACAATTTCACCAGATGACTTAAATAGTTCTATTTGGAAAGTCATTCATTTAGATTTATTGGGATGATTTTGTAGGGGAGTGATGTGATTTATATTATACATATCATAAACACAAATGAATAAACAAACAAACACAATGGAGCAAATGTTAAAGTGAAATAAACAGTGCCTAATGGTTTTCTGTGGAGGGTCTAATAGTATTTAAGTGCATAAAACTGAATAATCAAATGTAAAATAGCATTGCAGTCTTCATTATATAGATTATTTAATAAAATGAATCTTTATTAAACTTCTTTATGTGCTATTAGAATGCATCAAACTCTCCTTAAATGCTCATCCAGTCACAGGCCTTGAAAACACTTTGCAGGTGACAAACTTTCCTCTATTATGCTTAAATTCTGTAGTGTCTCCACAAATCTTGTGTGTTTTGATCTGTGGTTACTGTTAAAATACAAATGGATGCACACACTGCTATACAGTATCAATGCTCAAACAATATATTGTGCAGCCTTATTGTAATAGAAATGTACTAAAATTCAAAACTAATTTTAATATAAAAAAAAATCATAAAATTTAGTCAAATGACCTTAAAAGCACAGCAGTATTATCGGTATCTGACAGGATTATCAAAATAGCCTAAATATTTATTTGACCAACACATAAGCAGAAAGCTGTAGAGTTCAGCAGGAACACTGGGTTTATAACTCATCACTCTCCACACAGTCAAACACACAAGTAAGTGCTCGCAGGGAGGCTAAAATAACTCTGAAGAACCACAGAGAAACTCACCCATCTAGTAAGAGGATTGCGTTTTTGCGAGGACGGCCGATGTTTGGCCCGTAGAGGTTTGCTCGGCTGTAGAAACGCACCGACTGCAGTAACGTCTTTAGAAGAGTGTAATCCTGAGCCAGACGAGAGCTGTTGACTGACCGAGCAGCCATTATGCGGTAACTGTTGGGCTCTGAGGGCAAACAGAGGATAATAATGCATGATGAAAATAATGCATCAAAAGTTTGGTCTCATTAAATTTTTTTTTATGGTTTTAAAAGTTTCTTATGCTCAACAAGAATTTATTTATTTCACCAAATACACACAAAAACACTGACATTTTATTATAATTTAAGATATTTAGCAAAGCTTCAGCATCATTCATTCATTGTTTTTAATTTTGTCCCTTTAATAATCTGTAGTCGCCACAGCAGAATGAACCACCAACTTATTCAGCATATGTTTTATGCAGTGGATGCCCTTCCAGCTGCAATCCAGTACTGGGAAACACCCATATAATCCCATTCACACACATGCACTAAGGCCAATTTAGCTTACCCAATTCCCCTATACCCCGCAAGTCTTTGGACTTGTGGGGGAAACCAGACCACTTGGAGGAAACCCACGCCAACAAAGGGAGAACATGCAAACTCAACACAGACATGTCAACTGACCCAGCTGCGGCTCGAACCAGCGACCTTCTTGCTGTGAGGTACTCACTGTGCCACAGTGCAGCCCAGCATCAGTCTTCATTAGGTAATAAACACCACAGACATTCACTCAATTTGTCCGTTTTTAAATAATAATTTATTTTGATCCCAACTGTGATAAGAGCTTGAGTATTTAAGTATTGAGATTGATTTGGAGTTTATCAGTCTAGTCAACGTTAGCCATTGTTAAAGTTGCCTGAAAATAACCTTTCATTTCACATTTCTGAAGTCTATTTTTTTTTGCCTAAGCAAGAATTTTACTTCAGCTTTTTTATTATATGTAAGACTGTATTACACTGAAAAATGATTACTGCTGCTTGTTGAAACTACCCGCTTCAAATGAGCTGAAACAACAAAATTATTGTAATTTCTTTGGCCTATTCGTTTGTTTTTTGTTTAGACTTAAATTTGTAAACCATTAAGTTAACTTAAGCGTTTTGTGTCGGGACAACATAAAGGAATCGTGTTGGTCCAACTACCTGGTTAGAGGATTTGTAATTCTCAGCATGCAAAAAAAAATCACACTTTTTCAAATCGCAATTTAGTTTTAAAATCGATTAATTGTGCAGGCAATTTAAAGAAATGTATTTAGACAATTTTCTTATATTTTAATTTATTTAAACCACCAGAATCCAGATTTTCATCCATACATTAATGGAAAGCTTATTTATTCAGCTTTGAGTTCATGTATAAATCTAAAATAAAGCATATTCTATAAGCGTTCACACTGTAAAATTAGGATCAATAACAGCTGTAGGAATATGTGCATTTCAAGTGATCTATCCCTTTAAGACTTCTGAAGCAAGCTGACAGTCAATCGCCAGCGAATATGCAAACTTGAATTACGACCTATATTGCGGTCAGTGCTTCGTAAACAATTTAAACAAGGCAACACTTTGGGAGGTGCACACTTGAAATCACAGCGGGGACGTTACAGAAGTCAAGTGGCGAATTTTATAAACATCAGAGCCTGAGTGAGTGTGTGTTTGTGTGTGGGAGAGAAACATCAGTAGTGTCAATACAGTACCGGGGCAGGCGGAGGCCAGTGGAAAATATGAGACATTATTATTATCCATTAAAATATTAATCTGATTTTATCATTTAGGAAAAGCACATGTTCATTAAATGAATCATCACAGTGCCCGTGCATCACTCTGAAAGCTTTGTGTCACGCTGGCATGACCCACTCCATAAATGTCCACCCGCAGCTAAAGAAATATTTCCCTTTGTTTCATTTGGACTCTTTGTTCGCTTGAAAGTGTTTGCTTTTGAATTAACAGCTCTGCGAAATCTGATTTTGCCAGTTATCCCTTACATCTTTTCTTCAGACGTGGTTATTGTTACAGTTGAAGTCAGAAAGACAAACATGCAAATGGCTGTTCCAGTGATAACAAGCTTTTATTAGAGTTTGTTAAAGGAACACTCCATTTTTTTGGTTAATTAAATAGGCTCTCCTGGAATTAAACATTCGAGTATTATCATGTTTTAATCCATTCAGCTGATCTCCGGGTCAGGTGGGAACACTTTTAACTTAGCTTAGCATACATAACTGAACCAGATTAGACCATTAGCATCTCGCTCAAAAATGACCAAAAAGTTTCCTTAATTTTCCTATAAAAAGCTTTATAGCTTTTCTATAGTAACATCTGGGCATGGGCTGGTATAAGATTCTGACGGTATGATTACCTTGGATATAAATATCACTGTTTCATGGTATCACGGTATTGTGATTACTGCTCTAAAATATATTCTTTTTAAATGTCTGGATAAAAAAAAAAAAAAAAACTTTTCCCCCTTTGTACACAATATATTTTAATTTGAAAAACATTTAAAATAGTTTGTTATAGTAAACATGTCAGGCTAAATAATTCAAATGAATCATTGACTTCTGCTGTCTTCACTTGTTTCAAAAACACTGATTATTTTTACAATTTAAAATGGCATCTTTTGATGGCTTTGGATATACTGCTGTCCTAAAAAACAACAAAAAGTTGATTAAAAAAATCGTACTCATATCTTACGAACGGTATAGTAGAAAATTTTGATGGTTTTAAAACCTCGACTTTTCCATATACCTTGAACACGGTTACCAAGTTACATCACGCACTAATACCAACTAAAAATTAATAACTGCTTTTTTCTAGGCCAATATGGCCAGGAACTATCCTCTTATTCTGGCATAATAGTCAAGAAGTTTATTAATAAGTCCAGTATATTCATATACACTCACTGGCCACTTTATTAGGAACACCTGGCCAACTGCTTGATAACGCAAATTACTTATCACCCAATCACATGGCAGCAACTCAATGCATTTAGGCATGTAGACATGGTTAAGACGAAGAAACCGAGCATCAGAATGGAGAAGAAAGGTGATTTAAGTGACTTTGAACGTGGTTGTTGGTGCTAGATGGGCTGGTCTGAGTATTTCAGAAACTGCTAATCTACTGAGATGATCTACTGTGAGGATCTCCTGGCCACTTTATTAGGTACACCTAATTAGTAACAGGTTGAAACCTCTTTTGCTTTCAGAACTGTCTAATCCTTCGTGGCATAGATTCAACAAGGTACTGAAATATTCCTCAGAGATTTTGGTCCATATTGACATGGTAGCATCACACAGTTGCTGCAGATTTGTAGGCTGCACATGGATGATGTGAATCTCCCATTCCTTCACATCCCAAAGGTGCTCTATTGGATTGAGCTCTGGTGACTTTGGAGGCCATTGAGTACAGTGAACTCATTTGTCATGTTCAAGAAACCAGTCTGAGATGATTTCCGCTTTATGACATGGCATGTTATACTGCTGGAAGTAGTCATAAGAAAATGGGTAAACTGTGGTCATAAAGGGATAGATATGGTCAGCATCAATACTCAGGACGGCTGTGGTGTTGACACGATGCTCAATTGGTGCTGATGGGCCCAAAGTGTGCCAAGAAAATATCAAAACAGCATTATACCACCACCACCAGCCGGAACCATTGATACAAGGCAGGACGAATCCATGCTTTCATGTTGTTGATGCCAAATTCTGACCCTAAACTCCGAATGTAGCAACAGAAATCGAGACTCATCAGACCAGGCAATGTTATTCCAATCTTCTATTGTCCAATTTTGGTGAGCCTGTGTGAATTGTAGCCTCAGTTTCCTGTTCTTAGCTAACAGGAGTGGCACCTGGTGTGGTCTTCACTTGCTATAGCTCATCTGACTCAATGTTCTATGTGCTGTGTGTTCAGAGATGCTCTTCTGCAGACTTCGGATGTAACAAGTAATTTGAGTTACTGTTGCCTTTCTATCACCTCGAACCAGTCTGGCCATTCTCCTCTGACCTCTGGCATCAACAAGGCATTTGCACCCACACAACTAGATCACTGGATATTTTCTCTTTTTCGGACCATTCTCTGTAAACCCTAGAGACAACTGTGTGTGAAAAATCTTTCTGAAATACTCAGACCAGCCTGTGTGGCACCAACAACCATGCCACATTCAAAGTCATTAAATCACCTTTCTTCCCTATCCTGATGCTGTTTAAACTGCAGCAGATCATCTTGACCATGTCTACATGCCTAAATGCATTGGGAAGCTGCCATGTGATTGAATGATTAGAAATTTGCGTTAATGAGCAGTTGGACAGGTGTACCTAATAAAGTGGCCGGTGAGTGTAAGTCATGTAATAATGGCAAAAGAATAGACCATCTGAATTTCATTCGTACTACTCAAACCATACTATATATAATGTAATTCTCTAAATGTCGTGTAGCAAATTCAAATTCAAAAAGTTCCTAGTTATATTGGCCTAGAAAGTCAACTTTTTGTCTTAATAAACAATATAACTACACAAGAGTCAAGCATTAAATAAAAAAAATGATGGAAACACTGGTCATTTTTGAGTGAGATGCTAACGGTCTGATCAGATTCAATTATCTATGCTAAGCTCGGCTGAAATGCTTTAGAGATCAGCTAAATGGATTCAAAACTGGTAAAACTCAGTTATTTAATTCGAGTTGTTAAATTTGCTTACGTAAAAAAAAAGGGTCCCTTTAAATGTAAAGATTCTGCCATGAGAACTACTTCTACTCTGATAACATGTGACAGATATTAAATGATGATATCATTCATCCGTTCATTTCATGACAGATTTCTCTGAGCTTTCTTAAGTCTTGTATGAAAGCCTCAAAGCAATAGAAGCAATCTGTACGCCTGCAGTTTTTCTATGGAAACAGCTAGTAACGTTTTGACACATGCAATGTGTGGCCAATAAACAAACGATTATGACAATATATGGTCTGTGTACATTCTCAAAGCGGTCTCTGGTATTTTTATAGGTTTAGCACTGGATTTGGAAGTGTGCAGGCTGCACATGTTGTCAATAACAGCTTATGTTCAATGTAATTCCATAAAAGATAATAATTTATTCAAGGCAAAGGTTTTACACTCTGTTAATGTTTATAGAGAGACATTTGATACAAGGACAACATGAATGGGGCAATTTGCAGCATGTCTGGCACAGGACAATAGATGAATAAGTGCTTAGAGCAGATTACAAAATCACCAGGTGTCCTATTGGATTCTGCTTTGTGAACTGGTCTCTCTGTCTGAATGGGATTAATTTTATATGAAGAGGTGGAATGATGCAATAATGACCGGAGCTTCTTGAATTGGCCATGTGAGTAGTAGTTTTTCCAGACTGTGCCGGTACATACTGCTTTGATAAACCATGCTGAAAAACAACATGCTGGGTAAAAATTCTCATCTTTTCCAGCTGACGCTTTTTAAAGCCTGTGGGCGATCGTACATCAAACGCTTTAAGTGGCTCAAGTGGAAGCAGTCAATGAGAAGACACCAGAAATGTAGCCATGAATTTATGGGTCTTCCTCAAATTTAACATTTTTCCTTCAAATTTTGGGTAAATCCAAAAAACAAAGCTTTATAGTGTTTCATACAGTATTTTGTTTGCAATGTGATTTGATTTCACCAATTAATCGCATCTTTTTTATGTTTCTTGGTCTGGTTTTGTCCATATTGTTTTCTAAATACTAATGAGAAATTTAATGTGATGCAATGTATTGCTGTGTGGCATCAGTTTATCATTTTCACATTTATATTTCTTAATCTTCATAATCTTTAATTCTTAAAAGCAGGTGTCCAGCTATTCACTAACCTGTGCCTTTATTATTTTTTAAGCTAGACATCATCCTACTAGCATTACTAAAAAAATAATATAGAACAATATAACAAGAAAAGATAAATCAACTGTAAAGGAATGATTGTTTTCTAATTTAATTTGTAAAATGTATATACTGGCACTGGCGACGTAGTTGCGCAGTAGGTAGTGCTGTCGCCTCACAGCAAGAAGGTCGCTGGTTCGAGCCTCGGCTCAGTTGGCATTTCTGTGTGGAGTTTGCATGTTCTCCCTGCATTCGCGTGGGTTTCCTCCGGGCGCTCCGGTTTCCCCCACAGTCCAAAGACATGCAGTACAGGTGAATGGAATAGGCTAAATTGTCCGTAGTGTTTGAGTGTGTGTGTGTGAATGAGTGTGTGTGGATGTTTCCCAGAGATGGGTTGCAGCTAGAAGGGCATCTGCTGCGTAAAAACGTGCTGGATTCATTCCGCTGTGGCGACCCCAGATTAATAAAGGGACTAAGTCGACAAGAAAATGAATGAATGAATATACTGGCACCATGCGTGTACTGTAATAGTGTAATATTGGGTGATCTCAAATTGAGCCCTTCTATGTTGAACTGAACACTTCAAAGTTCCATAAGGCAATGAAATATGCTTTATTTTATGTTTACGAAATTGATATTAAAATATCAGGAGAACATTATGCAATTTAAGCAGTCTGTGATCTATTTAAGCCAGATATATAGGTCCGGGTGACTAAAGACTTTATTCCTTCCTTCCTCCCTTTCTTCCTTCCTTTCATCCACCCACCTATCCATCCATCCATTCGTCCGTCCACCCTTTCATCCATCCAATTATTTATTTATGTGATTTAAGTTTCCTTTTGTGATTCTTTTTTTCTTCTTTAATTTATGCTTTTGATTTGCTTTATGGGACCTTGATCTTTCCTCCAACAACTGATGTTGAAAAGTTCAGAAAATTTACTTTTATTGACATTTTTAACTGATATATTTTTTGGATAGGTGTTGTAAATTACAGTTCAAACACCCAATAACAAACAGACAGCACTTTTTATTTTATTGTCTGGATATAACAAAAATCTCATATCACGATATAAGTCATCTCATATCCCAATAATGATAGCACGTGGCTCAGAGGTTAGCATTGTCGACTGAAAAAGCAAGAAGGTCGCTGGTTTAAGTATGGGCTGGGCCAGCTAACATTTTTGTGTGGAGTTTGCATGTTCTCCCTGTGTTGGTGTAGGTTTCCTCCGGGTCCTCCGGTTTCCCCTACAGTCCAAAGACATCCACTATAGGTGAACTGAATAAACTAAACTGTCAGTGGTGTATGAGTGTGTGTGTGTGAATGTGTGAAAGTTTGTATAATAATCTGACTTTAACTGTGTGTGTGTGTTTGTTATATATATATATATATATATATATATATATATATATATATATATATATATATATATATATATATATATATATATATAAATATATATATATATATATATATATATATATATATATATATATATATATATATATATAGTTGAAGTCAGAATTATTAGCCCCCCCCTGAATTATTAGACTCCCTGTTTATTTTTTCCCCAATTTCTGTTTAACGGAGAGCATATTTTTTCAACACATTTCTAAACATAAAAGTTTTAATAACTCATCTCTAATCAATGATTTATTTTATTTTTGCCATGATGACAGTAAATAATATTTGACTAGATATTTTTCAAGACACTTCTACACAGCTTAAAGTGACATTTAAAGGCTTAATTTGGTTAATTAGGTTAATTGGCAGATTAGGGTAATCAGTCAAGTTAATGTATAACGATGGTTTGTTCTGTAGATAGTTAAATGGGCTAATAATATTGTCCTTAAAATGGTGTTTAAAAAATTAATAACTGTTTTTAATCTAGCAAATATAAAACAAATAAGACTTTCTCCGGAAGAAAAAATATTATCAGACCTACGGTGAAAGTTTTCTTGCTCTGTTAAACACAATTTAGGAAATATTTAAAAAAAGAAAAAAAATTCAAAGGCGGGCTAATAGTTCTGACTTCAACTGTATATATATTCATATTGCACAGCAGAGTTAAATTTTCAACATCTAAAATCGAATCCTATTATGAAATTCATAACTGTAAATGAATGGAAAGCATCACAAAATTACCGTGTATGCAACATTGAAACATTTAGAAATTTAAGGGTTAATCAAAATAACTACCTCTCCCTCTTTAACAACAGCTCCCCTCTAATAATGTGTTTACAAGGGCATTGTAAACCATGGGATTCACCAATAGCAAACCACAACCATCCAGTAATCCAACCAACGGACAAAATTAAGTTGTTGTAGTATATCATATTGAAGCTGTTTTAATCAGATAAATGTCCTAACTGGAAAGAAAAGACTACCACATCTTCAGTTTCTGAAAAAAATCCACTTTGCAACTATTAGTTTACACATTCACACGCTGTTAAAAATGCTGGGTTAGACATAATCAGTTTGTGATGGGACAACATGTCATGTTTCTTAGTGCATGCAAATAAATTAATGGCTGTTTTCTTTTATCTTTGGTAGATGCATGAAAGCTGAAAGGATCATTTCAGTCAGGACTCACCATTGCCAAGCTCCCAGGAGATGTTGTATTTTTTGCCGGCGCTGTATTTGAGCAGACTCAGAGCACTGGTTGCATTCCACGAGTTGTCTGGGTTTCTGTGCAAGGCATTCAGGCCGAAGATCAGGTGCAGTCCTGCGCAGTCGGCAAAGTTGTAGAGTTTGTCTAAAGACCTGGCTGGGAAAAAGCCAAACACAGCTGTAACATTGATACTTCATTTTTTTTTTGCACAGTGTCCATTTACATTTAAGTTTTTAAAAATGTTAAAAGGTCTTTACAATAATTAAATGCATTTCAACTATTATTTTTATTATTTATATTCTATTAGTATGGCAGGAGTCTAAAACAAACCTAAAACAGCAATTAGTAATGATTTCATATATATATATATATATATATATATAAAAAAAAAAAATATATATATATATATATATATATATATATATATATATATATATATATATATATATATATATATATATATATATATATATATATTATTAAGGTTGTATAAAAATTTGATAAACATTAAAATTTTGCATCTTTTTTAAATGTGAAAATAATAATATTAATAATGATAATAATATTAATAATAATAACTGTTATAAACATTAAATAAAAATACTATTATTAACAATAATAATTAATAAAGAATAATAATAAATAAAGAAAATAAAATATTAATAATATTATATATATATATATATATATATATATATATATATATATATATATATATATATATATATATATATATATATATATATATATATATATATAAGAATACATAAAGAATAGTAATACATTTATTAAATAAAATATTAATAATAATAATTAGTATAATATAAATTAATAATAATCATAATCATAATCATAATAGTAATGTGAATAGAAATTATGATTATTATTATCATTATTGTTTTATTATTAGTGTTATTATTAACAATATATAACAATAATAATAATAATATAAAAATATATAATAATAATATGAAAATATATAATATAAAATAATAATAGTAATACAAATAGTGATTATTATTATTATCATTAGTTTTATTATTACTGTTATTATTAACAATACATAATAATAATAATAATAATAATAATAATAATAATAATAATAATAATAATAATATAAAAATATCATATATGATATATATTAAAAAAATAATAATAATGTTCCCTCCAAATATTATTACAAAATGTAATAATGTTTGGAAACACACTACATTTATTTATTTATAACAAACATTAATTCATTAATTAATTTTTGTTTGTTTGTTTGTTTGTTTATTATGTTTACAAAAATTATTTTAGAAAATACTTTGTTACAGGAAAACCCATGACAGAATAAATTTGAGAAAACTTTGATAACAGACCATTAAAACAACAACAACATTCAAACAGAGCACTTTAAGAAAAATACAAAACAGAAAGCATCAAAGTCAGTGTCCATGTTTTACATCTGCCAGACAGACAGACAGACATGATAATTCAGACTATGCTAATAGACAGCCGTTGGTGAATGTTTGGAAACTCTATCTGTTAAGAGCAGCAAAAATAAACACAAATATTTCGCTACCCTTTGACTTCATTTCCTGTGCTTAAAGGGAAGCAGATGAAACCAAGAGAGGCGCACGGGGAGCCCCATCATGTCAGTGATGAGAGATTCTCCGCAAAGGGACATTTATAAGCATGTGGATCCTCCATTGTTTTCAGTTAGCCACAATAATCAAGAATTCACATGCCAAATTAACTCTGTACTTCATTTTAGGAAGACTTTCAAACAATTTCAAAGCCCTTGCACACTATATACATTTAAATTCAGAATTACTAGCCCTCCTAAATTATTAGCCCCCATGTATATCTTTCCCTGATTTCTGTTTAATGGAGAGATTTTTTCATTCATTCATTCATTTTCTTTTCAGCTTAGTTCCTTTATTAATCTGGAATATTAACCGTCAACTTATCCAACATATGTTTTACACAGCGGATGCCCTTCCAGCTGCAACCTATCTCTGGGAAACACCCATACACACTCATCCACACTACGACTAATTTAGCTTAACCAATTTACCTGTACCGCATGTCTTAGGACTGTGGGGGAAACCGGAGCACCCGTAGGAAACCAACGCGAACGGTGGCAAAGTACACACGGAACCACCAACTGACCCAGCCGAGGCTCGAACCAGCAACCTTCTAGCTGTGATGTGACAGCACTATCTACTGCGCCACCATGTGGCCAAGATTTTTTCAACACATTTCTAAACATAATAGTTTTAATAACTCATTTCTAATAACTGATTTATTTTATCTTTGCCATGATGAATGTAAATAATATTTGACTAGATATTTTAAGATACTATTCAGCTTAAAGTGACATTAAAAGGCTTTGTAACAATGGTTTGTTCTGTAGACAATATGAAGACAAATGCTTGAATGTGCTGCATGTAAGTTTTTCACTCTTATAAAACATATAAAGATCATAATGTAAGCAGATATTTAAGAAACATGCTACGTGAACATTCTTGTTTATCTAAAAAACAATGCTAAAGTCAAATATTCTGCTTTGAAACTGTGTGTGCCAGAACGTCTGTCTTTGTTGTGGTCAATTAAGTCGCCCAATGCCACTTTAGCCAGTTATATTTAAACAATCTGGGTTGCCTTCATGAAAAACAACGAATTTTTCATTTATTCAGTCAGGAAGGCTCTCAAAGCATGCATCTGGGACTGAAATGCGATTTCTGGTAGTCAAAAACAGACTCCGAAATGAGACGCAGATTCAGAGTTCCATGTGAGGTTATTGATTAGCAAATAATTTAATTATTTCAAACATAAACATTAGCTGAGCAGGTTACATTGTAACCAGGAAAGAGAAACTGCTTTTCTGATGTGCACAACTGACACAATGATGTGAAGATAGAACAGATAGTTTTAAGAATTTCAATTCTGATCTAAAAAATGTAGCACATATTAAACCTCTTTAACATGATTAATTGTAGATTCTGAATCACTGATATGTGTCGGTTTGCACCGAGTCTACAGTTTAAGTTTAAACTTTTTCTACTATGTGCTGCTGCTTACAGTATATGGCAATAAATGTCATGTAAAATGGCGTTTAGGGTGCTTTTACACCTAGACTTTTGTTTTGGAACCCATCTCATTTGCCCAGTTAGTGCGGTTTGTTTGGCATATGTGAAACCAGCAATCGCGCTTGGATCCCCGGCAAATCAATCGGTATGAGATCGCCTGAATGAGGTGGTCTAGGCTCGATTGAAACGAACTCTGGAGCGGATCGATTGTTGTGAGAAAGCAAAACGATCCGAGCCTGGCTCTATCACAGGGTATTATGGATATGTACTGTAACAGGCATATTTGGCTATATGAAGAAAGAATTATGAGTAGGGCGGGATGTCATTCCTACCGGTAAATGTGTGTTTCATGTTAAATACGAAAGTGAAAGCTTGCTGAACTAATAATGAGAGCTGTTTATCCGTTAGGAACTTTGCAGTCTAGCAAAGAACTCTGTATGAGGGAGTCTTACCTCTGATTTATATCTGGTGAGGATGCCTGTGGGCGTCACCATTCAGAATGAAAGCACACCTTTTCGCTAATAATGTCTCATTGCCATAAACTAAATAAGGACGTATGACAGCTGAGCGAGACAAGATAAACCATGACCAATGTAGGGAGAGTTAACTCACATGTGACTTGTTTTAGCTATTTTGGTCCATTTAGAAACTTTGCCGTGTGAAAGCGAACTGCACTAAGAACAAAGAGCAACATTGTAACAATTTTAATCCCTGTTTCGGAACAAATGAATCAATTAACAGATGTGAAAGCACATTAAACTCACTTTGTTAGCATTTAACACTGAATAAAGCACATGAGGTGATCGTTGTCAGTTTATCCTGTTGTACAGCTACAAGAAATAGAAGCTGTTTCTAATATATCAATTCGAGGTATTGGTTAGGAGAAAAACTTATTTTAATATGGAAAATATTCCTGGGATCGCATGCTGTTGCATTCATTTAGAACACAACTTAAATTAGTCGTTAGGCTTGATAGTCAGGCACACTATTGTTGAAGTCACTTGCACTTGTCTGTGTTTTGAACCAGGTGTGCAATACCTAGTTAAACCACTGGGTGTTAAACTTACATACTGCACCTTGAAGAGGCCTTGTAATATTGACCTTAAAATAGTTTTTTTTTTTATTTTAAACTTTTTTTTTTTGTGTGTAGCCGAAATAAAACAATTAAGACTTTCTCCAAAAAAAAATATTATTGAAAATACTGTGAAAAAATGTCTTGCTCTGTTAAACATCATTTGGGATACATTCAAAAAAAGAAAAAACATAGGAAGGCTAATATTTTGACATCAACAGTATGTTTATTAAATCATGCTAGCTTATTTTAGCCAATTTTTTGAATATAGTATCAATTAAATCAAGCATATTTTACTACAGTTTAAATCTTTTCACAGATTTCCAACCAAAATCAGAAAACATGCATAAAAAGACATGAAGATTCTGTCTGGGCATGAATACAAGCAGCTATCATCATAGGTTAGTCTTGGCATTTCTTTATGAAAACACACACACACACACACACATTAGATCTGTTCAGGCATCACATTCGTTCTTTAAATTTATTTTGACTGCAACATGGGCATACGTTTCTCTCATCAGCATTTATGGCTAGATAAATCGTCCCGCGAAAAGCAAAACAGAATAACGAGAACAAACTGACAGGCCGAAAAAGCACTATGGCGTGACTGCTAAGCTTGAGTTTAATTGTGCAGTCATCTTTATAGCTTTCATCCCAATTTGAAACATCACTACTAACGGCCAAAGTGGTGTTTCCTTAAAAAAAAAAAAAAGAAAAGAGCTCGTAATTATTCTAATCACATAGACGGACGTGCAAAGCCTCGTAAAAAAGATCCAACACGCAGCTTCCCTGGGTACCGAACTATAAAAAGCGCTCTTTTAAATCAGCAGGGAAATGTTCCAATTACAGACTCGTTAAAATATTACCATAATGAGGTCAAGATTATCTTTAATTCAAACAAGCAGTCAAACACCAATGACGGACCTTTTATCACTCGTATTTAGCGGGCATCAAACAAATGTGGTTATATGGACTTGTTTACTGCAGTTAAAAGAAGGCTTTTATACAGTAAGCATGGCTCATTTTTTTGGTAAAAAGTTTTTCTTTTTTTTTGCTCAAAACGCTGGACCACCTTGCCATGTATGTGGAGTATTGTGGGAGTTCTGCTTGTTGTGCAGCCTTCAGCACTGCAAGGTGATTAAAACGGCGCAGTATATCAAAGACAGGTGGATGGAAAGCAGAGGAGGAAACAGATCCAGATGTGGGTTTGTTCCTCAGGTAACCCACCGTTCTCCATTTGCCAGACCCAGCTCAAATGTCATGATACATGTGCTTTATTCTGTAAATGCATGTCCAAACTGTAAATAAACAAATCTGTAAATGAGCAGTTTTCAGTTTTTTTTTTTTTTGAGATTCATGTTTTTATTTGTATTTTTTACTTATTTACTTATGCTTTTAAATTGCATTATGGGATTTTGATCTTTCTTCCAACAACTTTTAAATGTGCTTTAACTATTTGTAAGCGCATGTCCAAACTGTAAATAAACAAATCTGTAAATTAGCAAATCTGTGTTTTATGATTCATGCTTTTATTTTTATTTTTCCTGGTTTATTTATGTTTTTGATTTGCATTATGGGACCTTGATCCTTCTGCAACTCTTAAATGTTTTAATTGTTTGTAAATGCATGTCTAAACTGTAAAAAATATCCTTAAATTAGCAGTTTTCCATATTTTATGATTCATGTTTTTATTTTATTTATTTTTTATCGTTTATTTATGCTTTTGAATTGCATTATGGGACCTTTATCTTTCTTCTAACAACTTTTTAATTAGTTTGTTAGTAATTGTTTATAAATGCATGTCCAAACTAAAAAATCCTTAAATTGGCAGTTTTCCGTATTTTGTGATACAAGTTTTTATTTATCATTTTATTCGTCGTTTAATTTATGCTTTTGAATTGCATTATGTGCTGTAAAAAATCAAGGTTCCACATAATTTATTGTCCCAAAACAAATTGATTAATTTAATGTAATAAATAACGTCTTTATTATTATTAAAATTATTATTATTAATTATTATTATTATTACTAAGTGAACTGACCATAAAAGTTTTCCCTCAAAAAATTCCACAATTGTGTTGTTTCAGCTCTTTCAAATAAGTAGCTTGAACAAGCTGCAAAAATAACTCTTTGAGCGAATAATTCCTTGATCTTTCTTCCAACAACTTTTAATCTTGAAAAGCTGGCAAAAGAGACTTTTTTTTTTTTTTTACATTTTTAATAGTTTACAGAGATATTTTCTCTGGGTTTGTGTACAGAAACTTTGTAACAAACTGCCAGTACATTTTCTGTTATTTTACAGCCTATTTCTCTTCTCATCCATTATTTCAAACTACTAAAATGTGGCCAAATCCACAGGACCAGACTGATGGAAACACAGATCCCGAATAGAAATGTGATATATGGAAATATATGCAAATGACATATGTGGCATATTAATTCACATGGAATTCACACATATAAAATATGTCATAGATGTCAAAATATAGCAAAAATGCCTTTTTTAACCTTTAGAATTACAATTATGTACATTTATGTCAGATAAATATATTACCTTTTATGTTTATAGATTTTACCTACAAATTTTTCACCTGTAATTTATATAGGTGCCAATATATGGCTGTATATAAACACTCATACTCACACACACACACTTTTGTTTTACATAGGACATTACATAGGTCTTTCATTTTATACTGTCCAAACCGTATATTGTATTGCCCTCACTCCCAAATGTAATTTGGGTGTTGCCTTATATCATGACATAGGTCAGCTATGTTCCTATCGACAGCAGGTCGATAGGGGGGCCTGCAGTGCGAAACAGTTTTGTTAACTTTATTATTCTGTTTTTTTATTTGTTATTTATTTATTTGATTTTATTTACAGTAAATCAGCATTATGATTGAATGAAGCTAGTTCAGTGATTCCACTGTCTACTATTACCTCTATACTTGTGAACCAATGATCCTGCAAATGCAGGGCTTGTCTAAATAAATGAAGCATGCAACGTTTTGAACACTGGAGAGCCTACATTAAAAGTAGTGACTGTTTTGAGCTTTGTTTCTAGAGTTTTGAACATTGACATCAGGGTTATGAAATTAGTGGCAAACCAATAAAAAAAAAAAATTTTAATCTGAATAACAAATCAAATATTATGACCATCATGACAAAGACTGAAGAAATTCGTTGTTATGACTATTATGTTTAAAATGTGTAGAAAAAAAATCTCAACTGCTTAGGAAATAATTTTAAAGAATTATTATTTCACAGGAGGGCTTTAAATTGTAAATACAAAGCATGGGTGCAGTTCTGCCAGAAAAAGTAAAAATGTAAATAAGTTAACAGTCAGAGACTTATTTCAGACTATGTTTTTTCACTACCAATCAAAATAGTTTTAAAAATAAACAATCAAAAAAAATCTCTCAGACAGACAGACAGACAGACAGACAGACAGACAGACAGACAGACAGACAGACAGACAGACAGACAGACAGACTGACAGACTGACGATAGATAGATAGATAGATAGATAGATAGATAGATAGATAGATAGATAGATAGATAGATAGATAGATAGATAGATAGATAGATAGATAGATAAAACATTTCTTTCAGACACAGTTACTACTGTTTGCATTGTTCTGAAAGGAGTAAATCTCACTGATATAACAACTAGTTGTTCCTAAGAGCAGCTAGTCTGATCAGTTCCATATTGCTGAGCTACAGTAATAAGGTAATTAGTGTGTAAGCGGCATCCTGAGCCAAACGCTCCCCAGAGCTCTGGACAGACGAGCAACAACACACATCTCAAGTATTTCCAGAGACATCTGCCCTTTCTTTCATTCTCCTCCACTTTTTTGTCTCTCTCTCTCTCTCTCTCTCTCTCAACTTCTTTTTTATTTATTTAATACTTGTACAATTTTACTGGAAGAAAACTAAGAAATGACAAACATAAAAAAACCATCTTGGAAGGAGTAGGAAATAAAGTTGTTAGTATTAGCCAATGCTGAAGTTTCTCTCACATTAGCTTATAGTATTTTTGAATCAGATTTATCTGTTTGACTTATATAGGAGTAAATCGGTAACATACTTACATATTTTTTTATCTATTTCAATGACACAGAGCTGATCTCTCAATCCCACTGATAGACTTTCATGTTTTGAATCACAATAAAAATATTTTTTGTTTATTAGTTAAGCAAACAAAATGTAATCGAAAAATAGGAGTCTTTTTTATTTTATATATATATATATAACGACGGGGAGTAACACCAATAATTGGTATAACCAACAACAGCAATAGTCAAATCAGGTATGAACAGGTATGTGCGGGCAAATCTAGAGTCGTAATCAAGGTACAGGCAATAGGTCATAAGGCAGGCTGCTAAACAGGATAACAGGAAACACAAGGCTAGGGTCCAAGCACGGATAAACAAGACAAGGATAAACGCGTTGTAATGTTACTGGTACAGCTAACAAGACTCGTCAAACTGAAGGGGTGAATGTGTGGCTTAAATAGTGTGTGTTAATCAGTCTATGAAAGTCCTCAGGTGTGCGAATGTAATCAAGCTAGATGAGTGAGCAGGTGTGAGTGTCTGGGAGAAGTGCATGTATGCATATGTAGTCCAGAAGAAGGCGGATTTGTAGTTCATGGTTATTGTAGGTGCAAACCAGCGATCTTATGGGATATTTACATATTTTTTTATCTATTTCAATGACACAGAGCTGATCTCTCAATCCCACTGATAGAGTTTCATGTTTTGAATCACAATATAAATATTTTTTGGTTATTAGTTAAGCAAACAAAATGTAATCGAAAAATAGGAGTCTTTTTTATTATATATATATATATATATATATATATATATATATATATATATATATATATATATATATATATATATATATATATATATATATATAGCTACTGCATTTATTGGTTATTAGTTAAACAAACAAAATGTAATCGAAAAATAGGAGTCTTTTTTTATTTAATACTCTATTATTCTGTTTCCCGGTGATGGGTAAGTTGGTGGTTCATTCTGCTGTGGTGACCCTATATTAATAAAGGTACTAAGCCGAAAAGAAAATGAATGAATGATGCTCTTTTATTCTAAGAAACGGTAGTGTTTGTATGAAAGTTTAACATTTAAATGTTTGCTTGGCCAAAGAATTTTATCCCATTTATGCAATTCTAAAGTTTCCCAAACAATTCTAGTGACATACTGTAGGTGTTATTCATGGACAGGAACTGTTCTGATTGTGAATCACTGTCTATGTGTATTACTCCTCAACATGGACCCCTCTAATAAAGTAGTGCATCCAAAAAGATGTCTAGAAAGGTCCATTTTACTCTTAACTTCGTGTTGATTTTCATGAATGCTGCGAATAACGCACTTCATCAGCATCAAAGATGTCAGACCTACTCTGTGCACCAACTTAGACTGAGAGAAATCTGCAGTTTGTTAACATGGGTGCCAAAATAAATAATCACCACATACACTGCCTTTGTGTGCAGCATAAAACGGGCCTAAGTTTCAAAATCCTGCCATGGAGCTCTTCGATAACTTTGGCTAATGTAGTGCAACTATGAGTATGAAGGCATGGATGTATTTAAAAAATTGGTGCCTTTGAACTCTTTTGGAGTCGACTGTTTGAACTTTTGTAGCAAGTTCAGCAACTGCTGAACCCAATGGGTAGAGCTAAAGTGCCGGATCCCCCCTCTCGCAATGTAATGGAAACAGAAAGGGGTCTGGATATTGTCAGGGTAGCTATCTGATCACAGACATAAGACTCCCATAACAAGCTGAACTGCATCAGAGCGCTACGGCTCATTTCTGAGCCAGCTTATTTCCATTTATGACACGTGATTACCTACAGCAACTATCAGGACATGCACACCCAAACTCCCAAAAAACAGATCAAAAGCACTTCCATACCAGGAAAACATCTCTAAATGCATGACTTTAAGGCTCTTTCCTTAAAGACAGGAAAAAGTGAAGCAAATTATATTTTTTAAGCAAATTATCTTATTTCTAAAAGTGTAAACATTGTAGAAAGCCCAGCAACATCCAAAAGTCTGAGACCTTAAATGTAAAAGCATCTATTTTATTTGATAATGAGATGTTTGAGTGCCTCGGTGCATTTTGAGATAAACTGTATGCTCCTCATATTAAAAGAAATAATCAAAAAAAAACTTAAAATGAATTTTAAAAAGGCCAGATTGCTTTTATAATCATACGCCACATGTACATGCTGTTCACATTCCTCACCATGTAATCAATGCTAATTGCACACAAGCCCCTCTCACAGAATCCCCTTACATAGGATGCAATTACATTAATTACACGGGATGCATTCTTCAGCGTTCATATCAAACAGACAGTGGAGAAGTCACGTGGGCTCATGTTATTTTAAACAAAGGAAATGTACACTTGTACACAACTGAACACTTCAAAGCATATGATGAAGCTGCTTTTAAGTGAGGTGTGGCCAAAGAGCGATGAAAAGAAATTCACCATTAACTATGTGAATTGAAAAAATATTCAATAAAATTAAATATTTTGGATTAAAAGAAATGAATACATTTTTGAGGGAAAACACAAAAGAACAAAGTTTTAAACAAGGTGATTATAAGCAAACCCTCAATTAACAAATAAGTGCAGAGACTCAAACTGTTCATTCATTTATTTTCCTTCAGTTTAGTCCCTTATTTATCAGGGGTTGCTAACTGTTACAGCATATGTTTGATGCAGTGGATGCTCTTCCGGCCACAACCCAGTGCTAGGAAACACCGAAACACACTCGCATACTTACACTACGGCCAATTTAGTTTATTAAATTCACCTATAGCGCATGTCTTTGGAGTGTGGGAGAAACTGTAGTCCCCAGGAGGAAACACACGCTAACACCGGGAGACCATGCAAACGCCACACAGAATATCAACTGACCCAGCCTGACTGAACCTTCTTGCTGTGAGGTGACAGTGCTAACCACTGACCCACCTCAAACTGTTAAATACGATGCAAATTTATCTCAATAAATCATACTCTCTAATTTGAGAGATTTGAGATTTGGAACTATCCAAATAAACAGAATCTAAAATGATTTATCTTTAATGATTATGGATTAAAAATCCAGTTTTTCACAAAATTAGAATATCATGACAAAGTTCAACATTGTAAACTCTCAGTGACTACGGTTACACGGACACCAATAATTACACTTTAATGCGATTAAGACAATACTCTGATTAAGAGTCGACCATGTAAACAGCAATTTTTGATTAATTTATTCAGATTAAAGTCATAATCGAACTAAAGAAAAAACTAATTAAGATGTGTGGCGTAGCCGATTTTAGTCGCATTACTGAAGTGCAATACAGACATGTAAACACCTTAATCGAACTATTATCTTTTTTTTTTTTTTTTTTTTTGCGACAGGATAGTCCACACACACTCACACCTGTTTGAAACTCTTTGCACTTACCCAGTCAGTGGAGACCATAGACACCTGCATCGTGAAATGCGGAGGTTTTTTTTGTCTTCTATTCAGCATGGAGTATGAACTTACATTAAAACAACACCTCCAGCAGTTTATTATTGCATCCAAGACATTGTTTGTCATGAAGGGCATGTAGGAAATGTTTGTGAATGCAAGTGAAAGTGCCTAACTGCAGTTAAAGTCCACAAATTAAAAATTAAACACCTAAAATTGCATGAAACTCCGGAGGAAATGAGGATAGGGCTGTGGCAGGATGACGTTAATCGAATTATGTGCTATAACATGTAAAACAGGGTCATGAAATTAACACTCAAAAAGATACTCATGTAAACACCTTAGTCTTATTATTCTCTTAATTAGATTAAAGCAAATAATTCGATTACTGATGTCCATGTAAACGTAGTCCGTGTCTCAATCTAGCCCGCTAATTAATGCAAAGCCTTGAAATTGTCTCAGTCTGGCTAGTAGGTTTCAGAATTATGAAGAAGACTTCTGACTTGAGGATTGTGCAGAAGACCATCATTGGAACCCACCATAAATACTCCTTGTGAGTGGGCAAAGCTAAATGTTCGCTTCTGGTGTATTTTTCATAATATGACTTTAATTGGTGGTATTTTCCAACGCAATCTCATAACAATTCATAACTTTTTAATTTATTGGCTAATTCATATGACTTCGTACAATCTAATACGTACAATTTAGTACGATTTGCTCATCACTCAGTGATGGTTGGGGTTAGGGATGGGGTTGGGTTGGGTGCTACGCCTCTTTAAATCATACATTTTCGTCCAACTGAATTCATACGAATTCACTAAGCTGACAAAAAGGAAAACTCTTACGTTTACTCGTGAGATCAGGCTGTATTTTCTGTACATCATCATGAGTAATCCCAATGACGTTTGGGGTTAGGGGTGGGTTTGGGTGCCATGCCTCCTTTTTAAAAACGTACATTTTCGTACGACTGAACTCGTACAAATTCACTAAACTGACAAAACGTAAAATACTTACATTTGCTCATGAGATCAGGCTGTATTTTCTGTACATCACCATGAGTAATGGAGTTTTTCTGCACAAATTCAACCAATTAACATGACGGTTTTAAAGATCAGCTTCAATAAATGCTAACATACAGTATGTGTGTAACAAATGTATATACAATTAATCAACAAACTCATAGCTAAAATAAAAAAAATATTTAACCACCTACTATATTCATATTGCTCTGTTAGCTATGACAACAAATTCGTGAAACAAAAAAAAAACACTTAAAAACACTTAATGTTTCCTCACACTGTGTAAAATAAGCTATT
Source organism: Danio rerio (assembly GCF_052040795.2). Lineage (NCBI taxonomy): Eukaryota > Metazoa > Chordata > Actinopteri > Cypriniformes > Danionidae > Danio > Danio rerio. The sequence continues at coordinate 43,191,512 of NC_141033.1, read as the reverse complement.
ATTATTATTAAGTTTCACGTGGCATGTTAAGCTCTATGCGCTGTTAAACTGTGAGAGAGCTTTCTAGTCATTGAAAGTTAATGCTATGATTTAGCCCATTTTAATTCCCCGCTCTCTCTTTAAAGCAATTTCAAGTTTAATCGTTCAATTGCAGTGGAAAAATAACCAAGCCTAATTATGACTAATGACTACGGATGCCGGACAAATCCTTCGTTTCTGAAAAGGACGGAGACTATACCGACCTTCCATCAACGCTCATTTCTCAAAAAAGAAAACAACACATTGAAATGCTCGCTTTTATAGGCCGTACACTTTCAAACCATTACAACCCGACCCTAAGTAACTAAACCGTTAAACAACAAAGTAATACCCTGTTAGATCATAATGAATGACTTCTGAACTCGCTTTCAGTTCCATTTCTCAACCACACAAGCTCGCTGTTATTCCAACACTTAGACTGGCGCACATCAGTTTTGAGGCGTTTCAGAGACCCCCATCAAAGTGTTCCCGTGATGTACGACAGGCTTCCCTGCAAAATAAATGCCAGGAAAAGGGGTGAAAATATGGTTTCAATAGCTCGGCTATGCCTGTAGCACGCGGTATGTGTCACACAAACCCGAGTGCACTTGTGTTTATAAATACAGAATTACACTGGGACCAGGTTTGATAGGGCTCGATACACACTCGAAACCGCTCAGGTCAAACCACTTTTGTGTTTGGGAAGAATGCAAACTATGAAGACACCTGTTTTTAATTCTCTAAGGCGAGCTTGACAGAGTATGTATCTGTTTTAAGTCCGTATTGTGCATCAGAAATGCAAGCGTGCAATGCAAAATGTATTTGTGAGCATGCTACGCATCCATACATGCATGCGTGAGTATATACAGTACATGTCTGTGCGTGCATGCGTGTGTGTGTGTCTGGCCATGTGGTTGGCAGTGAAGGAGAGCAAGAGCTGACTGATATGTTAACATCTCAGAACACACTCTGGTGTATAAACATCCACACACGTTTGTGTACACTAATTAATCTTCCCCGTGAGGCTGCCGCACATGGTTGGGGCAGCGCAGGACTGCCGCGCTGGACTTTGATTTCCTGCTAGTGTCAACAGTCCTGGGCGCACGACTGATTGGAGCTGCATTTGATGAATTCAAAGACGAGCGTGTGTGCCAAATTACATCAACCGCTTTAAAACGTCTTATATAAGATCCAAATTCAAACCAAAACCACTTGTGGGGGCAAAGTTGACCAAGAGAGTGTACCAAGAGTTTCTAAACATGTCCTTCAAGTGTTACTGTTGAAATGCATTATTGTGACATGAAATCAGACCTGCGATAAGAATCATAAGGCGAAACCTAAAAAATGTAAATATCTTGTCTTCCAATTTGAATCTTTCACAGTGAGACTTTTTTCTCTCTCTCTGATGCCTTCAAGTCCTTCTGAGAAGTTTGTACTTATGAACTTGAAAAGGATGAAAGACGAAAAGAGTTTTTCAAGCCATCAAAACAATAAAAGTGTAATCGAGTTTTACATTTTGTTCACTGTAACAACGGTTCATCTGCCAAAATCATGTTGCCAGACATGTTTAGAACATAAATCATTTGATGGTGTGTTAAAATACATATTTAAGGAACACAATGCAGACTCAAAATACTAATTATTTTAACCAGTTAAACTCTGCTGTTATTTTAGGATTTCCACCTGGAGTTTGCCTACTTAAATTAAAAAGCTTCCCAAACCCACATGCAGAGGTGTAAATGCAAACATTTGGTATCATTTTAAAGAAAACCCTTTGAATTTTCATAAAACACTATTGAAAGTGTTTAAAATAACTGTATATGTTGTCTGTGTTATGATAAACACCTAAAAAAAACAGAGGCGCTTTTTGTATTTTTTTTTTATAAACTCAAATTTGAAAGTGTACCTTTTAGGTTCTGTGTGGTCTAGGGGTGCTGTAATTAATTTAGGTGTTTCCTGCACATGTCTGTAATCATAGGAAAAATCATAGGAGGAATGTCTCGACCATAATCTATGCAAAAGTTATTGTATTCCAACTGATGAGAGGTGCTATCCAAGCCACAGGGATCGATCATTGTTTTCATATTTCACTATTCTCTCGTTTGATCAAACATAATTCACTGTGTTTGGACCACGTCAGACATATAAAAGGATTAATTATGCACATCACCTCAAAAACAGAGGAGAAATGGCTCTGAAGCGCACAGCATAAGGTTAGAGATGACAGCTGTCTGTGCTATCTGAGGCTGCCTATTGATCATAAATGTTTTTTTTTTTCACTTCTGCGCTATGGGAACACCGCGATTCATTCAGCAACTGTTTGATAAATTAATATAATTCAGTAAAAAGAATGCTAGAACCGTATGAGCACCGGCAAGAGCTTTCATTTGAGCTATAACTTATACATGTGTCATTTGAAAAACATGAAAATGAACCAATGAACACGCCCCCTGATGCAACTGGGTTTCACTCGTCTCACCCATGAAGAAAGAATGCATCGATTGCAAAATCATCTATGCCTGTACTGCGGTCAATCACGGCACAGGAAATCCACCTGCAGCGTAAGACCTCAGACACCAGTTCAATCGGTGAGTCCTTCCCATTTTCCTGCACTTTTCAGTGTACTGATTCCTGTGATTATTAAATTTGATAAAAGAATGATTAATACTACGGCTCTTGTCGACTCTGGATCTGCCGGAAACTTTATATCTAAGAAATTTGCTTTATGTCACGAACTATCTCTCAGCTCATATGATTCCTGTCTTGCAGTGGAAGCACTAGACGGTCGTCCTGTGGGTGAAGGACGCATCCGTATGATTACGAATAAGCTACAGTTACAAGTTGGTGTTCTACACATTGAAGAAATGCAATTCTACATTATTGATTCAGTTAATCATCCACTGGTGTTGGGACTGCCCTGGTTAAGGCGACATGATCCTCATATCTCCTGGAGGGACGGACAGATATTGCAGTGGAGTGAGTCATGCATGAAACAGTGCATCCAGCCCATTCACAAAATTCCATTACGAACCACCAATGTGTTACCTGAACTCGTTGATGAACTAATCCCCATTGAGTACCATGACTTACATGAAGCTTTTAGCAAACAAAAAGCTACTCAACTTCCCCCACATCGACCAAGTGATTGTGCTATTGAGTTAATTCCAGGTTCAAGTCCTCCAACGGGTCGAATATTCCCTCTGTCACAACCTGAGCACAAGGCAATGTCTGAATATATCGACGAAGAATTGGCCAAGGGTTTCATCCGACCTTCTACATCTCCTGCTTCAGCTGGATTCTTCTTTGTAAAGAAGAAAGATGGCAGTTTACGTCCCTGTATTGATTACCGAGGGCTCAATGAAATCACCGTAAAATTCCGCTATCCATTACCCCTCGTACCTCCTGCCCTGGAACAATTAAGAAAGGCTAGATATTATACCAAGCTTGATCTTCGCAGTGCATATAACCTTGTCAGAATCCGTGCTGGTGACGAGTGGAAGACCGCGTTTTCCACCACTAGGGGGCACTATGAGTACACGGTAATGCCCTTCGGCCTGTCAAACTGTCCATCCGTGTTCCAATCTTTTATGAACGATGTCTTTCGGGATATGCTGGATCGCTGGGTCATCATTTACATCGACGACATCCTCATATATTCAAACACGATGAAGGAACATGTTGAACACGTACGTATAGTGTTGCAACGCATGATTCAACATCGTCTGTACGCCAAATTAGAGAAGTGTGTATTTCACCAGACACAGATCGCCTTTTTGGGTTACGTCATCAGTGCAGAAGGGATTACCATGGATGATACGAAGGTACAGGCAGTTCAACGATGGCCGTTACCCCAGAATCTCAAGGAGTTGCAGCGATTTCTAGGTTTTGCCAACTTCTATAGACGGTTTATCAGAGGCTTTAGTTCAATAGCCGCACCATTAACAGCCATGACCAAACGAAATTCCCACAAACTATCCTGGTCCTCTGAAGCACGCCAAGCATTTAGCGATCTGAAGACTCAATTCACCACAGCTCCTATTCTCCGTCATCCCAACCCAGACCTACCTTTCATTGTGGAAGTGGATGCATCCAACACAGGAGTCGGTGCTGTGTTATCTCAACGTCAGGGTCAACCATCCAAAATGTATCCATGTGCCTTCTTCTCCCGTAAATTGACCAGCGCAGAACGAAACTATGATGTGGGAAATCGCGAATTACTGGCAATGAAATTAGCCCTGGAAGAATGGAGACACTGGCTGGAGGGGGCTAGTCAGCAATTCACCATATTAACTGACCACAAGAATCTGGAATATCTTCGCTCAGCCAAACGTCTAAATCCCAGACAAGCTCGTTGGGCTTTGTTCTTCACCAGATTCGACTTCATTGTCACCTATAGACCAGGGAGTAAAAATAGTAAGGCAGATGCACTATCCAGGCTATCAGAGGATAAAACCCCAATTAGTGATGAAACCATTATTCCTACGAACTTACTAGTGGCTCCAGTACAGTGGGACATACTTACCGAGATCCAAGAGGCCAACCGAGAAAACAACCCTCCAGTAGACTGTCCGAATCACCTGATTTTTGTACCCAATAACATACGTACCAGATTACTGACCCATATTCATGACACTCCCAGTTCGGGGCATCCAGGCATCACTGCAACTTTGGAGTTAGTCAAAGCCCGTTTCTGGTGGCCGTCCCTCACGAAGGATGTAATTAATTATGTTCAGAAATGTGAAATTTGCCAAAGCACGAAGGCATCTCACCAAACCCCTGCTGGCCTGTTACAACCGCTACCGGTTCCGCAACGGCCCTGGTCCCATATAGCGGTGGACTTCATTACGGATCTCCCTGTTTCCCAGAACAACACAGTCATTCTCACGGTGGTTGATCGTTTCTCCAAGGCTTGTCGCCTAATACCGTTGCCCAAATTGCCCTCTGCCTTTGAAACCGCAGAAGCCCTGTGCAATCATGTATTTCGAATGTTTGGCTTACCTGATGATATCGTCTCAGACAGGGGATCCCAATTCACTTCCCGGGTATGGTCCGCTCTCTGTAAAAATCTAAATATTAATGTTAGTCTCACCTCAGGGTACCATCCTCAATCCAACGGCCAAACTGAACGTATGAATCAAGAAGTCATTCGATTTCTACGTTCCTACTGTCATCAGCAACAGCACGACACGAGTCGCTATCTGATGTGGGCAGAATATGCACAAAATTCATTAATAAAGCCAGCCACGGGTATTACGCCATTCAAATGTATTCTTGGCTACCAACCACCCCTGTTTCCATGGTCCGGAGAACCCACTGAGTTACCTGCTGTCACGGATTGGCTGCAGCGGAGTGAGGATGTCTGGAACCAGGCTCACAGACATCTCATGAGGGCAGTCAGGAGGAGAGAGATTCAGGCGAACCGTCACCGACGCCAGGGACCCACGTATCAACCGGGGCAGTGGGTGTGGTTGTCGACACGAGACCTTCGTCTGAGATTGCCCTGCCGCAAACTCAGTCCCAGGTATGTAGGGCCATTCAAAATTGTACGCCAGATTACTCCAGTGTCTTTTCGCTTAGCCTTGCCTAATCATTATCGTATTTCTCCTACTTTCCACATGTCATTACTCAAACCCGCTGGTGGTCCACGAGAGGAGGCGGTTGAGGAGGAATCGGAAACCAGGACCCCTCCACCTGTCATGATCGAGGGCGAGGAAGCTTACCTCGTTCGAGAAGTGCTGGACTCTCGACGTCGGGGTGGCGCCCTCCAATATCTGGTGGACTGGGAAGGGTACGGTCCAGAGGAACGGTCCTGGGTGAATGCTAGAGATATTCTAGACCCAACTCTCACGGAAGAGTTTCATCAAAGGTTCCCAGAGAAACCAGCCCCCCGACAGCGCGGTAGACCCCGGCGTCAGGTGCCTTCTCGCTTCAGGAGCCGCTCGCAGGAGGGGGGTTCTGTTGTAAATGAGGGCGATGCCAACCCTCTTGTGCACCACCAGAGGGAACCATCGCCAGAATTCTGATTCGACTCACGGACTCAAAATCCCATAAGCCCCGCTACCTGGCACTGATTACGGTCCAGGTGCAACTCATCAGCTCTCGTGTATATATACCACACTCACGCTCCGGTTCGTTGCGAAGTCTTGATTTGCCTGGCTGTCATTTCTGAGCGTTCCATACTCCCTGCTTCGGACTGATCTGTGTTTCTGACCCTGTGCTTGTTCTACGATTACGAAAGACATCTGCCTGCCCCTGATCTCCAGCCTGTTATTCTGACCAGTAAGATATCTGCCTGCCTTTGAACTTTTGCCTGTCCCACGTTCTGTCTCCTGGATTGCCCCTTTGTGTTTGTTTGTATGTGTGCTCTTAATAAAGCTTGCAAATGGATTCAATGCCTTCTGACTCATCACAACACTACACTACCTGACAAAAGTCATTTATTCCAGTTGTAAGAGCAACAAATAATAACTTGACTTTTAGTTGATCATTTGGAAAAGTGGCAGGTCGATTTTTTCGATGAATCATTGGAACTGCATCCCAATCATCACAAATACTGCAGAAGACCTATTGGAACCCACATGACCCGAGATTCTCACAGAAATCAGTCAAGTTTGGTGAAGGAAAAATCATGGTATGGGCTTACATTCAGTATGGGGGCATGTGACAGATCTGCAGAGTGGATGGCAACATCAGCAGCCTGAGGAATCAAGACATTTGTGCTGCCCATTACATTACAAACCACAGGAGAGGGCAAATTCTTCAGCAGGATAGCGCTCCTTCTCATACCTCAGCCTCCACATCAAAGTTGTGGAGAAAGCAAAGAAGGTCGAGGTCTAGGTCAAAGTGCTCAAGGATTGGTCAGCCCAGTCACCTAACATGAACATGCTTTCTTTGCCATTCCAGATGACTTTATTGTTGAGTCATTGCAGAAATGTACAATATTAATTATCTTTCCACTGCATCAAGACTTTATATTCAATACTGTACAGTATTTCTGTTAAGTGAAATGACTTTTGTCTAAGCAAAGTCAGACCTAACTGTCCTCATTAAATAATAAAACATCAAGGCATGATCATATTTTATTTTGGTAAGATAAGCGTAATCTAGAGGCCTTTGCCTTTCATATAAGCCACTTCTGATATCAAATGATCAACTAGAAGTCAAGTTATTATTTGTTGTTCCTAAAACTTGGATAGGCAACAAGACTTTTATATATATATCCAGCTGCAGGCTGACTAAATTTAAATGTAATAACATTAACTGATAAATACATTAGTAATAAGTTAATTAGTTTAAGTTATTAATAAATAATTAAGTTATAGTAACTAAGGACTTTAACTTTTTTGATTTAACTTTTGTAATGCAATAATGTGCACCTTTTGTGAAGCTGTATTGAAACATTAATTATTGTGAAAAAGCCATACAAATAAACCTGAACTGAATTGAATTACAATGAACAAAGAAATCCAAGAAATACAGTTTATTAGCTTGCCTTTACATAGTTTATGGCTGACTAATCTTTAAAACACACACACACACACACACACATACACACATAACCCAGCAAGCATTTTTTGGTTTTTAAAAGATGTCTTATAGATGTCTAATAGACATCTAAACATAGTTGTCTTGGCTAAAAGTAAAACAAGGCTCAATTTGGCCTTTCAGTAAAAAACTAATAGACAATTAAGAATAGGCCAAGACTGGTCATCAAACAAACAGAAATGAATATAAAGTCTGTCTAATCTGTCTATTTGGCCACAAGTCTGGTTTTGGGTATTCATATACGTCTATTAGATTTTTACTGACAGCCCAAGTTTAGCCTTGTTTTAGCCAAGCTGTCTATGTTTATACGTCTATTAGAAGTCTATTAAACTCAAAATTGCTTGCTAGGAAGAGTCATGCAGAATTCTATTAGTTTTCACAGAAGCAAAATCTGGCCCAAGGATTTTTCTCTGACCATTCTCATCTCATTATAAAAAGGTCGGAGGGGATCCTTTAGAATTCACATACCTGTCAAAACGGTCTTAATTAGCTGCTAATGCCATAATTACATCATGATCACTTTAAAGAGAAGGGTGAGGCACTGAAAAGCCCTCGAGCTGTTTTTACGGCACCTCTTCAAAGGATTTCCTTTTTCAGACAACCGAATCAATCCGGCCCATCCTTCAAGACATCGTACAGCTCACCAAATACGTCTTTCAGCTCTGTCGGAGCTACAGGAACGCTTTCATTTACGCGCATGCCATTCTCACACAAAAAAGGAACCCCAGTGACATGTTTGCTTGTGTTTTTCAGCTCTAAGTGACAGGATGTTTCATGAATCGTCTTTTGGCAGTAAATCATCGCCTGGGAACGTAAGCGCTTGTAATATTGTGGAGCGTATAGATTTTAGGAGGGGGAAAAAAAAAACATCTGTCCAGTTAGCTTGGCTGGTCCTTTCCAAATAAAACCATCTGAGGGTGAAAAAAGACAAGCAGACGGATGTGACCCGAGACAAGAAGCGTGAAGAATACAACATACTACACCAAAATCCCTAGATGGGAAGAAATAATTCAAAACAGCATGTTGGTCTCAGAGCAAATGCTCTTTGTGATTGATACTAAAGCATTTAAGAACATTATTTTTGATACAAACTTCAGGGCCAAAAACTGTGGAGGAGTTTATTTGCATAGTTTGAGAAGATGTGGAGAGGTAAATGTTTTGTCTTACGTAGCCAGACTTTTGACAATCAAAATAAGATGAACTCTACTTCCTAATCTAGATCAGTGTAATGGAAATAAAAAAATGACAAAAGCTATGTTTCCATCTACCTATTTTTATGAGCATTTTGGATATGCACATTAAAAATAGTTCATGGATACTGTAAGATGACCATCAATTTTATAAATGTGCATAAAAAAATGTATGCTCATAACTGAGTAGGATAAACTTTTTACTAGATAGGAAAAGATGTGCATAAACTATGATGGAAACAAACCAATTCCAGTATGTGCATTAAAAAGGTCATGTGATTTTGTGAGTATAAGAGATCATGTGAGTATAAAAATGTGTGTGAATGGACAAACCAGCAGGCTGAGGACATTATAAAACATCTGAAATGTTGTTTTGGTCACTCTAAAATGCCTTAGCTGTTTCAGTATTAGTGTTATTATATTGTTAATGACCTCCAGAACTATCAAGAGCATCTGTGCTCCGCGTCTCACACCTTCAAACGCCACCACGTTTTCATTGCTTGTCAGGATTGTCTTCTGAGGTGCAAGTCATTTATTAAATAAAGAAAAAATTCACGCAGCTTCTCCTACCTCAATAAATTAAAATTTTATTCTATATATTTGGTGCCGGGCGAAGCAATGGTGCAGTAGGCAGTAGGTAGTGCTGTCGCCTCACAGCAAGAAGGTCGCTGGTTCGAACCTCTGCTCAGTTGGTGTTTCTGTGTGGAGTTTGCATGTTCTTCCTGCGTTCGCGTGGGTTTCCTCCGGGTGCTCCGGTTTCCCCCACAGTCCAAAGACTGCGGTGCAGGTGAATTGGGTTGGCTAAATTGTCTGTAGTGTATGTGTGTATGTTTCCCAGAGTTGGGTTGCAGCTGAAAGGGCATCTGCTGCGTAAAAACGTGTTGGATAAGTTGGTGGTTCATTCCGCTGTGGCGACGCCGGATTAATAAAGGGACTAAGCCGACAAGAAATGAATGAATATTTAGTGCCAGTGATGATTTTGTTCTCTTTGACTCGTTGAATGAAAACGCTGCTTCACTCCTAGTCTATGCAATATTCCAGTTTTGCACATCAATTTATTTTGCATTTTTGGATGGAAACATAGTGAGTGTATTTTGATATGTGCCATCCGAATCAAAAAGATTATGTTATGCATTTAATTTTAGTTATGTAGTTAAATATTAGTTAGTTTCCAAGTTTAGCTCAATCTTTTTCCTTTAATTAGATCAAAAATGTATTTAAAATGAAGCAATACAGAAATTAATTTAAGTAAAAAAATGTCACTTAAACTTTAAGGTGTGTATTGGTTTAATTGTATTCCTAATTGTGCCAAAATAGTTTCCTTGTGTCCATCTAGTACATGTGTTTACATCCTGAAATAATAATATTGAGATATACAGTTAATGTTAAGATATACAGTTAAAGGCAAAATTATTAGCCCTCCTGTGAACTTTTCATTGTTTTTCCCAGGGGATTTTTAATAGTTCTATTTTATATTTTCTCCTGAAGAAAGTCTTATTTCTCTTACCTCTTACTGTGGCTGGAAGTTTTTTGTTTTTTTTTTAATAATAAATTTAACTCTTGTGTGCTGTTGGTTATGGTTTTTATCCAATCTGGAGTAATTTTAAGGATTCATTTGGCCACAACATTATCTGTGTTTTAGCAAATGAAATGATTTTTGACAACAAAACTTATTTTGACAAATATTTTATATACATATATTTTATGTATGTATATATATATATATATATATATATATATATATATATATATATATATATATATATATATATATATATATATATATATACACACACACACACACACACACACACAACACACACACACACACACACACACACACACACACACACACACACACACACACACACACACAGTTGAAGTCAGAATTATTAGCCCCCTGAATTATTAGCCCCCTGTTTTTCCCCCAATTTCTGCTTAATGGAGAGAAGAATTTTCCAGCACATTTCTAAACATAAGTTTTAATAACTCATTTCTAATAACTGATTTGTATTGTATATTGATGGTTTGTTCTGTAGACTATAGGAAAAAATATATAGCTTCAAGTGGCTAAAAAATTTGACTTTAAAACAGTTTTTAAAGAATTAAAAATGGCTTTTATTCTATCCAAAATAAAATAAATAAGACTTTCTCCAAAAGAAAAAATGCTATCAGACAAACTGTGAAAATTACCTTCCTCTGTTAAACATCATTTGGGAAATATAAAAAAATAAAAAATAAACATTCAAAGTGGGGCTGTTTTTAATATCAAGTTATATCATTTTATTATTGGTATTATTTAAAATAGAACAAGGATAGCATTTTAAATTTAGCAAAACTGCTTGAATTTTTCTTATATAAAGTTTTATTATGCATTTTATGTGGTTTAAATGTGGCCCCCTTGGCCTCTGAACTTGAGTATACCTACTTTAGAGTATCTGAGACCCAGGTTGTAAAGGCTCCACCCTCTTCTGGAAAAGGGATGCTCAATTGCAAATACAGAGACGCACACAAAACAGCATGTTTGATTACACTTAAAAATAGGGCTTTACTGATTGGTAAATAATATGGTACATGAGCTTAATCTTCAACATTTTTATCATTAACTTTTAAAAAGTAGCATATATGGTCCCCTTTAAAATACTAAAATATTACTGACCCATTTTTTAAAGTTAAAAAATGTAATGTAATTTTATGACCCTAATGATAATGACCCAAATTTCTTGATGCATCACCTCATCTTCTAAATTAAACATAACTAACCAATTGCTTATGCAAATATTAACCCCCTCCTGTGTAAAATATGAGTAAAAACACCAAATCCACCACAGACAAACCACCTGCACCACTCATCAAATATGGAAACTTGTTTATAGAAATACTCCTCCCTGTGCCCAAAACACAATAAAATGATGAGCCATAATGGCTCATGTCATGAGATAAGGCCCCTCACTGCATAGTTCAGTCACTGGCCTCTACATCAGAGGTGCAGACGTAAAGAGCAGTTAGGTCTCTGTAGTAACCGTGTCTGACAGCGCTCAAATAGACTTCATTACTGTGTAGCATGTTTCCACCAGATGCTCTCCAAAAGAACAGAGCATTTTTCCAAGCATTTTACCTCAAATAAATACCTTCCCAAAGACACAAACCATTAAAACATTAGTCTTGGTCACATAGTAAATTCTGAAGTGGACAGATCATGCTCACCCAAGTAAAACACGTCAGCTGCCTGAGAGAGACATCATGCTCGACTGAACTCACTGCACAAGTGTTAAACGTCTGTTCAAGCTTCAGAAAAGAAAAAAGCCAAACCTTGAAGCAATTTTGCAACAACTTGCTCTTACAGACTTGTATACTTGACTTGCTTCAAAACATTATTATGCAATATCTAAATTGCATATTTGATATTTAAAAACATCCTGCTAACATTTAGGAACTGCTAATTAAGTTTTAATCAACAAAAGTAGGTGTGTGATTGGCGGCACGGTGGCTCAGCGGTTAGCACCATCACCTCACAGCAAGAAAGTCGCTGGTTCAAATCCCGGTTGGGCCAGTTGACATTCCCGTGTGGAGTTTGCATGTTCTCCCTGAAGGTCTGTGATTGGCTGCAATGTTTATCACTTGACACTCCAGGTCAAACTCCTGTGTCTTATATAGGCAAGTACAATAACTATAAAGATAAAAATATAGTTCTAAAAATCACTATAATAGCATAGTTCACACCACACCTGAAACAATAAAGATACAGTGGAAAGAGATCATTGGGATCACTTTCAAAAAAAAATTTTTTTCCCATAAAAATAATAATAAAATGATAATAATCGATAATGAAAATCTGGGTATACCAAGACAAATTCGAATAATAAGAGATTAGTATATGGAAAAGGGCATACAATGAGCCTCAAACACCACTGTTTCCTTGTTCTCATGTAAATTCCAAAAGTGTAAAACCCTAGTGGACAATGGGCCAATCAGAAGACCAAACAAAATGTGACAATACTCACAGGCCATGCCTTCCACATTTGCATGTATGTCTACTTTAGGTCATTTATCCAGACATAATAAGCAGTCACGTCATCAGGAGAACACGACTAATATGCAGCTCTGAGATCATAAACAAAAACTCTGAGATCATTAATATGCACGCCTAAGGCTGCGTTTAACAAGCATTTGAGAACATTTTCTAGTGAGACAACGGTGATCGTATTCCTTCCTTAGTTAGTTTTAAGCATATATTTCACTTACTATGTATGCGAGTAGGCATGAATGATAACCGTTTTTAAGGTATACCGCAGTTTGGAAATCCAAGGTTTTAAAACTACCTACATTTGCTGTAATACCGTTCCTAAGGTATGTAACAGTATCTCCAGCAGAAAAGATATCCAAAGATGGCATTTTAAATTGTAATGAAATCAGTGATGGCAGAAGTCAAAGATTCATTTGAATTATTTAGCCTTACTGCTCCAGAATATTTTAAATGTTTCTTAAAATAAAATATATTGTGTTAAAAGTGGGGGAAAGGTGTTGGTTTTTTACTCAGAAATTTAAAAAGAACATATTTTAGAGCGGTGATCACAATACAGTAAAACCAAGGATGGGTTGCGGCTGGAAGGGCATCGGCTGCATAAAAACTTGCTGGATAAGTTGGCGGTTCATTCCACTGTGGCGACCCCAGATTAATAAAGTGACTAAGACGACAAGAAAATGAATGAATGAATAATGTAAAATGAAAATAAAGATATTATTATCGCTCACCTGTGTGGACACAAATGTATGTCATTCATTAATTTTCCTACAGCTTAGTCCTTTATTTATCAGGGGCAGCCACAGTGGAATGAACCGCCAACTATTCCAGTTAGCATATGTTTTATGCAGCGGATTCCCTTCCAGCCAAAACCCAGTACTGGAAAACGCACATACACTCATATTAACACACACATTCAAACACTACAGGCAATTTAGTTCATCCTACAGCACATGTCTTTGGATTGTGGGTGAAACCGGAGCACCCGGAGCAAACCCACGCAAACATGGACATGCAAACTCCAGCCAGAACTTAAACCAGCAACCTTCTTACTGTGAGGCAACAGTGTTAGCCACAGAGCCACCATGTTGCCCCTACAAATATATCTATTGTTATATTTTTATTTATCATGCTTGCTCTGAACTAGCCTTAACGACGATGATCATTGGAGCCAATCACCGTAATATCTGTATAAAAACGAGAGGGGTTTGGATGCAGACCTGGTGCAGTGCAATCTGAGCTGCATCTAATGCTTTATAATGGGGTCACATAACCCCACCCTAAAGCAGGTCGCACACCAGAAGCGCCGCTCGGCGCCGCGACACGGCGCGTACATGACAGTTTAAGGTATCACACACCAGATGCGCACATTCGAATGATATTTAACATGAAACTAATCAGATGGCGCTCTGTGGCGCGGCTGAAAAATGAACTGCGTCCTGAGCCGTCGCCGACAGCCGCCGACAGCCGCCGACTTGCGGCGCCGGTGTGTGTATCCTGATAGAAACCTATGTTTAGAATTCTAAAATACATGGCGCTGCGCGGCGCTTAACCCTACCCCAGTGACATCACTCACTCCATTTGAGTGCATTGTGTCTGATGTTGCATTGTTAAGTGATGCAATCTCAGCTTGCATCATAAAGGTTGCATCCAGATACTATTGATTAAATCACATGCTTAAAAAATCTGCCATTATTTACTCTCTCTTCACTTGTTTTAAAACTCTCTTCTTGAACACAACAAGTTATTTTGAAGAGAGATAGAAACCTGTAACCACTGATTTCCATAGTATTAGTCCTTCCAACAATAAATGTCAATGGTTATAGGCTTCCAGTTTTCTTCAAAATATCTTGTGATGTGTTCAGCAGCAGAAATAAACTCATATTTATAAATCACACAAGGGTGAGTAAATAGTTAATACATTTTCATTAACTATTTGAGTGAACTATCCCTTTAAATTGACGAACGACAATAGAAACTCTTCATAAAATCATCACATATATTCAATATTCATTACTTCAATATTCATTAATATTATTAAAACCTGAAATTTTTAAACATGGGAATTATTTACACTTAAACAAAATTGTATAATAATTATATAATTATTATTATATAAACTATAATATAATAAAAAATATTATAATATAATTATATAAATTATAATATAATTAGTATTATATTAGACATAAATATAAACTTTTAATATGCACAGAAGTGTTTACAACGTCCGCTGTTTCCAAAATAAAGTGCATTAAATGTGCTAAAGCCATATTTATTATATTTGAAAATCTCCAAACTGTTTGGTGACATTGATGTCACAATTATTATAATGCTTAGCACTGTAAGTGGCAGCTAATTGTGCTAATAACAAAAACACAATGTGGCAGCACACGGCAGAGGTGCTCTACTGGCCTTATGTCGTGCCCAGTTAACACCGACCTACATCTGCCTTTGCTTAGAGCCGTCAGGTCTTGTCACTCAAGTTTAAAGTGAACAAAATAAAGCAGAGGGGTTTTGGGCAGCCCCTCCTGACTGCCTTTTTTAAAGTACTCCAGGCTGCCGCAGAAAACTCAATTTGACTTTTCCTGCCCGTGTTCCCTAGACCAGAGCAAATTTCATTACATGTTTATGGACTTATAAAATTCCTCACATCAGAATACAGCTTTCTTCACACGCGGTTTCGTCAGAACTGACTGAACCTGAGGTGTGGGGAGGTCTAACCGCCGTTGTTGCAGTGCTGATTTGTATCCATATATTTCTGTTTCATCCAGTTCAGCGGAGTTCAATTCAAAGCCTGACGGATTTCTGCTTTCTAACAGTGCTCGCTGAGAAGAAACAGATAACTGATCAACCATCACGAATGTGCTGAAAGATCTGAAAAGGTTAGCAGAAGGGCTTCATAGTGAGCTCCAATATTCAAGGAATGATTTTGTAATTCCCATTTATGTTATTCCAAAACTTCATGGATCTCTTTATTCTATTTACAACAATATTAACTTGAACTTTTATCAGTAAATGGTCCTGAGTTTGTTCATAGCATGCTTCTTGTCCATAATACACTGTAAAAAAAAAAAAAAAAAATATATATATATATATATATATATATATATATATATATATATATATATATATATATATGGCAAAATGTCATGACAACCAATGTTTTTATGTTTTTTTAAGTAACTTTTTTAATTAACTTATTTAAAGGGCACCTATGATGAAATTAAACTTTTGAAGCTGTTTAGATAGAACTGTGTGTAGGTATAGTGTGTCCACAGTCATTTTAGAGTGATATAAACACAATAAATCTCTTTTTTAAATTGTTCTGATGTTCAAATAGGATCCAAAACCCACCCATTTTGAAGCCCACCACAACGTAATGCAGGAGTGCGGTTTTCCCGGCCCACTAAATCGATTTATTGCTGTGTATTAACATGTCTCTGTAGTAAGGTGTATAAGCATACACACAAAAGATCTGTTCAGCTCTCTGTGATCATCTGCACCTCAAGAATGAGTTTTACAAGTTTAAAATGTTTTTAAAACGGTGCATAAAGGTTTTAATAAAGAAAAAAAAACGTAAAATTGCTGTAATTAATCACCACAGCCGCATAGTGTCAGAACAATTCTAAAAAAAAACGATGCTTCAGTCCCTGTTTGTGGACTTAAATCAGGCATTTTACGACTGGAATGGTTTATACACACGGCTGATTGACACTATTCTCTGCACCTGGTCAGTGAAGGACCACAGACACCTGCATGGCAAAACGCACAAGAGGTTTTCCATATATAACGTGTGGTATCAAATCCCATTACAACAACACTCTTTTAGCAGTTCATACTCGCGTCATGGGGGGCATGAATGAAATGTTCCTGAATGAAAGTGAAAGTGCCAAACTGCAGTTAAAATCGACAAATTAAAAACAAAACTCCAGGAGAAATGTGGATAGCCTTGTGACACAATGACGTTAATCTAATTATGTGCTATAAAACAGGATCATTAACTATTGCAGCAAACCGTTGACCTATTGCGTCTTTTCGTCAAATACATTATTTCCAATGGAGACGTGCGCATATTTGGTGTGGTGTGCGCACAGGCATATTACAAATGATCTCACGCTGTAGTGGTGAGAGAGTACTGCGTGGCTTTCAGTGCAATGTAAAAAAAAAAAGGCGAATTATAACAAATTATTAAAATGATTATGAATGTATGTATGCAGATAATAACAACAGTTCTTTTAAATACTATAGCTTATATATAGCTTAAATTAACATTTAATAAATGTTAATTTATTTGTTCTTATATTAATTTTTTTATTAATTGTTCTGTCTTTTATTTTCATTGTAAAATTATCACTCATGTTCAAATCTAAAACATTTTCATTTATTTTTAAGTCCAAAGAGAGAAATTGACTATTGTTTGTTTTTTATTAATATTGTGTGCTGTATTTGGTTACTGGGCAGCAATAAACAACACTTTAAAATCTAAAAATATAAGCAGTTTTCTGGTTATTTTCTAAACTAGTAGTGTTTTGAATTTAATAAATGCATAATAATCGTGATGACCATGAAACCATTATTCTTCAGACCATAATTTCACAACCAAATCTATAACCGTTGCATCCCTAATTGTTACGCATTTTAAAACAAAACACATGAATGTGTCTGAATGTAGAAGAAGACTTATTTAGCAATACACTGCTTTTGTGCCTCGAAATACAACATTTGGATATGTTTGTAAAAAAAGTGATGTTATGTAGTCTCAAAATACAACATATTAACATTTTAATGTAGAAAAAGTCAACATGGGTGTCTTCATGAGCACAAATACAGTGTATGGGCTCTTTTATGATGTTGTGTCATCACTTATATTACAAGCCATATCTCTCCAGCCCCTTGTTTGGGATACTTTTCATAATCTGGCCCCCTTGACAAACTAATTGAATAGCCCTGATCTAACACTACCATCAACCCATCCTCGAATTTAAATACAACAGCCAACAAGATAGCAGCCTTCAGTAAAATATGTGTGCAAGTTCAATGTTTTCCCTAGGATTTTTTTCCAACTGTGGCGGCAGGCCGTTCACACCAATCTTCCATCTACCTATGGGGATGTTTTAATGACAAATGTCATGAGCATAGTACACTCAAAAAAATGATATGTTGGCGTTAATTAACTTTTTTTTGTCCACTGGTTCCACGTAACCGAGTTAAGTTGTCTTTAAGAAAGAATATTAATTTTAGTGAACTTAAGTTAGTTACATAAAGGTAGCGTAATGTTTAGTTCAATCAACGTAACATTTATAGTTTAGCTTTAATCAATGTAGTTATTTAAGTTCAATTATTCTAAAATTGATATTGTTATGTTTAACCAAATAAAAAAACAGTTTCCGTTTCATTGAGTTTATTCAATAGCATTTTTACAGTTTTACACATTTTCCAGCAATCAAATGATTATCAAAATCTAAATATTGTCTTTATCTGTATCTTCTCTTATTACAATAAGTTAAAATATTAATACTATTAAATTAATAGTAATACAAGTATGAAGTAAATTAAAAACAATAAATGGTTTACAAAAATATGCTTACAAAAGCATCATAAAATACACTTTTCAAAACAATACTTTCATATATTACAAAAAACATTCAAAAATAATATTCTGCCTTCAAATGATTTATCAAAAATATACTTCGAAAAATTAAGTCTTCTTTTGTAAACTATGCTGTACCCTCTTTACACTGAAAAAGCAGATAACACTTCAGTTGTTCAAAGAAAGATTAACATTTTCAGGCAAAGTAACACGATCAGCACTACACCATAAATTAGACCAACCATCACAGAACATGCAATAGCTACACACATTCATCTCTGACATTTGCAACATTTCTGCACATTTGCACCAGACACTTTCTTACAACCACTCCCTATATCTAAAAAAAAAAACAAACACAAAAAAACATTGTGCATGAAGTCTGCTTCACACAGGTAAAAGCATTCTTAATTCTTAACATTCTTTGTATAATTAGCACATCTTGGGTGTATTGCCTCTTCTTGTTGATTTGCTGAATGTCTCCTCAATTGTAAGGTTCTTCAAAAGAGTCTGCTAAATGTTAATGTAACTACTGTAGATTCATAAGGTGGTGTTGCACATCAAGGTTTGTGCTTCATCATGCCCAGCATCCTAAAAATGTCAGGTAAAAAAAAATAAACATTTACCAACAGATCAAAGGTGAAAGGAGGAATTGGTTTAAGAGGAAAATATAAACTGTTTTAAAAAAATTATAAAATAAAATGTAAATAGCTTACCATGTACTCCCTCACTTAGGGGCTTTGAGGATGCATTCACACCTTTTTTCCACTGGTGATGATCTAAATGACATGAAATGACAAATAGTAATTTACTAAATAATTAGTAGTTAAAATTACTTGTAATTTTTACTGTACATCATTTTAATGTGTGTATAGGCATCTAAAGGCATAGTACCTGGATGATACACAGTCTCCTCAGCCAGATATGGGACTTTAGAGGTTGAGCTGTAAACCTGTGAGGGAGAAAATAGATGCGAGTGAGCAAATATTTGTAATAATAAAATATAATAATAGAAATATATAGCATTTAGAATAATATATTTATAATAATAAAAATGAAAAAAATAAAACACTGCAAACTACTAAACTTAAGTTTAAATGTGTTAGATGACCAAACAAATAAGCTTGTCATCCTATTTAAGTGTCACATATGCTTGTCAAGTTTTTTTTTTTTTTAAGTTAACAGGCTTGAATAATAACAATGTGCCAACACCACCTTTTAATTAATATTATGTAAGTTATCAAAACTAGCATTCAAACTTGACGAACAACTTGACACTCATTTAAAATAGAGACTATCAAATCAAATCAAAAATCAAATCACTTTTATTGTCACATTATCAGCACGGGTGCTATAAGTGCAATGCTTAGACTATTCTAACATGACTATTCCTTACTACCATTGTTTGCAACTTTATTTTGTGGGAGTTAATATATACAAAGTATAAAATCTCACAGGAATGCAAAAATTACTACAAATTTATCTGTCATTAATGTGAAAAAGAAACAGGGAACATGGCAATTTCATAACAATACTATACACAAACACAACAGAGTATTACAAGGGAGTACATTAATGACTCAAATGTTGTCACAGCCTCAATATAAATACATAAAAAGTAAATAAAATCTCACCTGTGTGTCCACATTGGGCAAAGCTTTGTGCACGTTCTCAATTTGTACTGTAATCTTCATCTTTTGATTCCCATAATATGGCGCCTAGCTGAGAGTGATCGTTGTGGTTTGAATCTTCTTACTTCCTGTGTTGTTTTGAAACTGCGCATGTGCAGATATTACTCCACCTATTGACCAAAATGCAGTACTGCAAAAGCAACACAACTCCCTTTCATTCATGTTAATTAAGCGAGCTGTTTAAATGTAAAAACTAACTTTTTCTAATTTTTTCCAACACAACACTTTTATTTTTAATACACAAACATAAGCGAATTGTTTAATTTCAATATAGTTACATTCTTTGGACCAACTAAAGCCATAATTCATTTTTTTGAGTGTATTACAAGCCGAGATTGCATTTATTTAATACGAGCATGCAAATCTCTATGCCGACTTCCTCTATTCGTGCACAAAACTTTTGCACGCTCCCTCAAATATATGCTTCTTAAGTGCAGATTTTCTTGCATGCTCTCAAATAAAAATGGCTGA
The DNA here is from genome assembly GCF_052040795.2 of Danio rerio. Taxonomy (NCBI): domain Eukaryota; kingdom Metazoa; phylum Chordata; class Actinopteri; order Cypriniformes; family Danionidae; genus Danio; species Danio rerio. The sequence goes on along the minus strand of NC_141033.1, from coordinate 43,170,980 downwards.
AGTGTGATTTAGTGCCTTTATGTAACAAGTAGGCCATGTCTCCAACATTTATTAGATTTGCTAGGAATATTTATGACTGCCTCCAATAGACCTAGTGTGGCATTATTGCATCTTGAAGTAATTCACACTATCAGGGTGTGAATTATACATTGAGTATCGGGGGGGCTCAGTTATTTTCAATAGCTTGTGTAATAAATATGTGTGCTTAAGTAAACCAAATTCATATGTTTATTTTAATTAGCCTACATCTCATAATGAGCATTCTGGAAGTGGTCATGCATTCGCATTGGTATGAACCGTTATATGGGTGCTCAAATTTATATTTATATGATTTGTAATTCTTTATTTGTAATGTAAATATTATTTAAGATACAACATTGGGGCAACATGGTGGTGCAGTGGGTAGCACTGTCGCCTCACAGCAAGAAGGTCACTGATTTGAGCCCCGGCTGGCTCGGTTGGACTCGTGGAGTTTGCATGTTCTCCCCATGTTGCATGTTCTCTCCTCCGGGTGCTTTGGTTTGCCCCAAATTCCAAAGACATGTGCTATAGGAGAATTGTATTGCGCCATAGGTGAATTGCTATAGGTGAACTTGGGTGTATGTGTGGGTGTGAGTGCAAGAGTGTATGGTTGTTTCCCAGTACTGAGATGGGGCTTGAAGGACTAAGCCGAAAAGAAAATTAATAAAAAAATGAAAGATACAAAAGTGTGTGATATTTTCCACTATTTAAAGAGCTGACCCCCCCCAAATGTTGTTCTGTTGTACTTCAGACCCCGCAAACCCCCCTGTAATCCACACCCTGGTCACAATCCAATGAAAAAAAAAAAATGCTGATGGTTTTTTATTTGCATGTTGTTTGTTTTTTAATGTATGACTATAAACTACTATTTTTATCTTCTGTAGGTTACGGATAAAATATGCTAATTCTAATAGTTTAATAAAATGTATTTTATTAATTATTTTTTATTTTATTAACTGTCTCACATCATCCCGGCCCTAACTTTGGGAACCACTGCATTAGAACATTTGCTAGACATTTGCTTTTAATGACCCTAAAAGTTTAATTAAACCATCAACACATAAGGAGCATGCTTTATTGGGAAAAGGAGAATGCTTAAATTGGTTAAAGGTGTGATAGGAGATCTTGGAAAATGCTAAAGTTAGCCTGATAAAGCCTACGTTCCACCCTGTAAATCGCCATGAATGAACACATTAATGTGCACTAGACAACATCACTACAATACATCACTTAAAAAATTCACTCCAGAGAAAACTTTACCAATTACAACAGCAAAAAAACTGTGTTTGTGAAAGCAAGATCACATAATCTTTTCTATTGCAATTACATATTTTGACAGGAAGTCATTTTCAGACTTGTTTTGATTTGACAAGCTTTGTTAGTCTTACGTCTTCCACAAAATATCAAAATACATAAATACATTTGAACCACTCAATTTAAGGATTGCTATCAGGATGTGATGACACTTTCAATCAGTATATTCATTCATTCATTTTCTTTTCGGCTTTGTCCCTTTATTAATCGGGGGTCACCACGGTGGAAAGAACCGCTCATTATCCAGCATAAGTTTTACGCAGCGGATGCCCTTCCAGCTGCAACTTCAATCAGCATAAACAAATCTAAAGACTATCACCTATAGACTGATTTATTTTATTGCGCAATGATAAGAAATAATATAGATCGCTCCACCAAACACATAAAAACCAAAGTAACAACCGTGGTTTAAAAATGTAAGAAGTAGAAGTAAAAACTTGTCAAAAAAATAAGTAGTGGAGTAAAGTACTGATACCAGAAAAACCTACTCAAGTACAGTAACCCATATTTCCCATCTCTGGACATAATGAAGATGAACATGCAGCTCTGCTTGTCATTGAGAGCCTCAGAAAAAACTGGTGTAAATTTGACAAACAATTTTGTGTTTAATAGACACCTAAACTTAGACAGCTTGGCTAAAACAAGGCTAAACTTGGGCTGTCAGTGAAAATAAATCGACATCTAAAAATAGCCCAAAACTAGGCTAGTCATCCAACAGACAGATAAGACAGACACTATATGTGTAGTAATTCATTTCTGTTTATTTGATGACTGGTCTAGTTTTGGTCTATTCTTAGACGTCTAATAGACAGCCCAAATTTAGCCTTGTTTTAGCAGAGACGACTATGCTCAAAACGTCTATTAGACATCTCTCGGACATCTTTTAGAAAGAAAAAAAGCTTGCTAGGCAATAATTAATTCTATATCTTATTGATATAGTGCCTCTATATGATAGTGTTTGCTTGTTTTTCCTGTTTGTGGTGTACTGTAAGTTGCTTTGGATATGAGTGTTTGTTAACAAATGTAAATACATGAGTAGTGCTTACAGTGGGCTTTAAAAAAAGTGTGGCATGATTTTCTGTGACTTGTGAAAGTTTTGTAGAGTCAGCCAATCACATCGGAACTAAGTTTTCTTTTTTCTTGCCATATTTTTGTTTGCAGAATGGATTATTGACTAGACTGTTGGTGTGGTGTCTGAGATCACGCATAAACGATAGTGGGCTGGGACGAAATGAGGTCATTGCTCAATTCCAAGATATGACCATTGATAAAAAAAACGTCAGGACGGTGTCCCTCCAAAAAACATTTCCAAAGTTTTGCTCTTTGACACTGTTTATAGTTTCTCAGAGAGTGTGATGCCAAGCTTACGTTTGGAAATCTAGGATCTACTACACAGAACGGCCAAAAATGCTTTCATTTCTATTATTTTCCATGAAAAGGTCTCTGACAAATAATGTTGTATACATTTTATGCAGCATTAGAAAAGCGGCCTCTATTTTTAGTTGAAAGAGAAAGAGCAAGAAATTATATTCATTTGCAGCCTCCAATTTCTCCCATTCCTGCCCAGCTATTTGTTTATTTGTAAATCCAGAGAATTTGCCAGAAGCCTGAATATTGACATGTGGAATGCAGAACTAGTGCTGCTCAGACTAACCATACAAACACAATTGTGTGTGTTAAAAAGAGAGCGTGTGTTAGCGTTAAGGGTGTTTCCAAAATCCATACACAGTTGGAATAAAGCTGTTCATGGATAGTATGTACAGTTTTTTATGTCACATTATGACTAAAACATAAAAATATATTGCATAAAAAAAGAGCATCTTTTAGGCGCTTTTCCCAGTAAAGTGTCAATGTTTTGGTAAGGGAATAGCGTTTGGGGGGAATTATGTTTTATATATTCAGTAAAGGGATAGTAGCTCAGATATGACAGTTCTGTCATAATTCACTCCCTCTCATGTGATTCCAAAGATTTATAACTTCACCTAAAATAAAATCTGTTTATTACTTACCATCAGGCCATCCAGGAGGCAGGCGTTAAAGAAGAGTTTTAGCTTAAACATTGAATCTTGATGATTCAGAAAATGCAGGTCAATGACTAACAGACTTTGGGAGTCAAAAACATATATACAGGCAAAACATCTTTATCCATATTTCCTGATGATAAATTAAAGTATAATGAAGTATAACAATGACTACGTTTATATGGACATCAGTAATTAAATAATTTGCCTTAATCTGAACAGGACAGTAATATAATTACCCCCCCAATGATTACCCAATGTGCGTGCATATTGGCATAACTTTGTTTAGTTGCAGCAGCTTTTTTCTGTGCAACAGAAATGCGGCATTGAAAAGCCATTATTGAATAAAAGCAGGGTTAATAGTAAAATTGGCCAATAATTGCATCCCTATTAACGATATCAGTGCATTGTACAAAAGGCCTTTTCTAACATACCCAAATGCTTTCAGTTGTTCGCGCCACTCGCTTAATGTCACTTGACTTACGCTCTGCGCAGCCTTGATCTGGAGCTTGTGCTGTATTGAACAGACACACGTTAGTTAATAACTATAGCGGCCGTTTTTCAACTGAACTAAATTTAGGTCACACTATCTTGGAGGGCCGGAACAAATTGCCTTGGGGACCGGGTTCAGCCCACGGGTCGCCAATTGAAAAGCCCTGTTTTAGATGGTAGTGTTCTTGTGTCAAAAAATGCATCTTTGGTTGGGTTTTTTCAATACAAAGTTTATTCTGATGATTTTGAATCTTGCACCATAACAAATATCGGTCACACTTTACAATAAGGTTCATTAGTTAATGTTAATTAATGCATTTACTAAGATGAACAAACAATGAACAATACATTTACTACTGTATTTGTTCATGATAGTTAACATTAGTTAATGAAAATACAGTAGTTCATTGTTAGTTCATGTTAACTCATGGTGCATTAACTAATGTTATCAAGCATGGACTTGAATGTTAATAAAGCATTAGTAAATGTTCAATTATGATTAATAAATGCTGTACATGTGTTGTTCATGATTAGTTCATGTTAGTAAATGCATTAACTAATAAACCTTATTGTAAAGTGTTACCCAAATATCCTAATTTACATAAAGAAATTGAAAAATAAAATGTAAAACTAATAATAAAACTAATAAAAACAACTAAAACTAAGCAATTTCAAAATATAAAAACTAACATAAACTAGTTAATCTGCTTCTAAAACCAATTAAAACTAACAAAATTTGAAAACAAAAACTTTTCAAGACTAATGAAAAATCCTACACTATTATAATCTTGTTTTGGGGGTCATAGGCTGAAAACTTTGGGAAGCCCTGTTCTAATGTACAGTATGTTGAAGAAATTTCCTCATGAAAAGCTGTCTGCTTAAGTACAAACATGATTACACCGACAAACCTTTCTTCTCGAGTCCAAATTGCTTGTGAATTTGCTCATGTGATATCCTGGCTGCCAAAATGTGGTCTTAATTCTGACCTCAGTATTGATCTTGGGACAAAAGACCACACTTGAGTATTATAATCAAAAATGACCTCAGTGGGAAGCATCCGAATGATTAATGATGCCTGACAGGTGTTGCAGGAGCAAAACAACTACTGACAAAGAAAATAAAAATGAATAATACCCTCTTCACTGTGGTAACACCCAGATCTAGCCAGCTCCTCGCATAATTCACATACTTTTGAGCAGTTTTAATAAATTTCTGCAGCAGACCCACTGAGCTCGGGGTCTCTGTTCAGTCTGAAGAGTCCAGGGAAGAGTTCAGCAGCTGTGCTATTAAAAAAGCTCCAGAAGAAAAGGGTAACCTGATACACGCTGCAGCGAGAGCACAAATCAGAAGAGACGTTCATGAGCCACAAATCTCTCGTGCGTCTGAACATCACAGAACTGTGAAAGACAGCATGGAGGACAGAGCCAAGAGCCTGTGATCAGCCAGAATATGAAAATAGCAGACTGACATTCACTTAGTTTCCTATGCTAAGAGCTGTACTGGATCAAAATAGAATCCACAACAATATTTTCTATTCTGAAACATGATATCAGAATGAATACAAACTTCATATTTTAGGAAACATAATAAAAAAAATAATGAGAACTTTTCCATACACTTCACTCTGTTTTTAAGGGATGGGGGGCAAGTCGGAGCACTCACTCTGGTCCCCAGGGCTGGTTGCGCTGGTTGGGGATATTCCAAATTGAACCAAAACAAACCATTACAATTGGCTTAAGATTGGCAACCTGCAGAACCTGGGAAGTTAAAAAAAAGTTCTCAAAAGTATATTGAAGTAACAGTGCATAATTTTTTGCGCCTGTTATGATGGTATTGTAGTCTTCTTTAGACCCTATAAGACTCCTTTAGGAATCATGATCATGATTTAGTATGAAGTGTTATGCCTAGTTCAGACTGCGTGATTTTAACCCCGATTTTGGTTAGCCGATAGGTTTTGAGAAATCGCAGACAAATGCCTGAAATCACAGGCAAATCGCTGCTCATGCACGTGAGTGACAATCACACGGTATCAACTGTCAAAGATGCGATCTGATAGAATCGCCGATGAGTCGCCGATGCCTGCGAGATATTTGACATGCTAAATATCTGGAGCTGTCAGCGATTCAAATCATGCCGTGTGAATTGAGTTTTGACTGAAAATAACATCAGCGATCGCCTACAGCCAATGAGAGAGCAGCTTTCACTTGTGTGTGTGTGTGTGTATACCTGCTGCAGGCCAGCGGGAGGCTGGGGGAGAAGTTAAAAGCGCTCATTTTCGGTTTATTTGGACCCACGAAATGGAGGAAAACTGTGGAGGAAAAGTCTGTTTGACTCTTTTAAACTCAGGTAAGCAAATATGTACACAGGCTTCTTTCTCATTATGTAGTTAATAGCAAAAGATAAACTACGTTTTTTTGGCTGTGAGACGTAGTTTGGATGAAGTTGTCGGTGATTCTTTCTATAGTAAAGTCATGCAATGTGAAAGTCCCTGTCACCAATCCATCTTGCAGTGTAAACAAAGCAGCAACGAAACGCTAGCCCAGATAGTCATGCAGTGTGAAAACATCTGTGACACGACTACTTTGAAAATCATGCAGTCTGAACTCGGCATTAGGTGTGGTTGTTTTTCCTCTCCAATTCACCACTTTTCTATTGTTTTTTAATATTAACACGTGCTTTAGGGATGTGTGTGACCATTACATTCGCATCTTGCATCTTTTGAAGCTCCGTGCACATGAGCACCGTGTTTTTTTTCAACTTTCACACACAGGGCTGCTCATCACTGTCAGTTCCATAGCAGTGGACCAATCTGAAGAACAATCTTTTAATGCATTGCAAATGGAAAAGGTACATCACAAGTCTCTTTATAAGTATGTCCGCAAGCTACAATATAGCTGTTTCTAAAGCATTGTAATATGTGTCCTCATCCCATGATACACATCACAGCTGACTACAGCAGCTGATTTAGCCCAAAATGTTCAATAATTTTTGCAGTTGGGTCTGTTCAAATTTAGGTCATGTTCTCATGACAAACGAAGCAATCCAGTGCTCATTTAAAAAGAGAACCAAGACTTGTTTTTTCACCACAAAAAAATAAATAATTTCTTTCATTTATATAGCACTTTTCTGGACACTCAAAGCTCTTTACACATTGTTTACACATGCAGCATCTACCTGGATGACACAACGGCAAACATATTGCGCCAGACCACACACCACACACCAACTGATTGGTGGAAAATGAGAGAGTGATAAAGCCAATTATGATCTCGGGATGGTTAGGAGGCCATGATGGACAGAGGCCTGTGGTCAAATTTGGCCAGAATGCAGGAATTAAACTCCTATTCTCCTCGGTTAAACATCTCACCCGAAAGACGTTGCTCCCTGAGCAGTCTAGAGTCCCCATCAATACTGGGGCATTAGGACCCACACAGAGAGCAGGTTGAGCTCCCCCTGCTGGCCTCACTGACACCACTTCTGGCAGCAACCTAACTCTCCTATGCAACCTATGTGGTCTCCTATCCATGCAGGTACTGACTGGGCGCAGCCCTGCTTAACTTCAGTGGGCATCCACGTGAGAGTTGCAGAGAGCTCGCTGCCGGCAGATTAAAAACCTGTATTAAACTAATATTAAAACCTTTTTAAGTTTATGTTATCGTGCTGCTCTGGGAAAAAGGCACAGCTTGTTAATTTAATTAATTAACATAATTTACTCACCCTCAGGCCATACAAAAAGATCATTAAAGATTTTTAGCTAAAACCATGATACACATACCTGTCAACCCTCCTGTTTTTCCCCTGATTCTCCCGTATTTTACTGTTCTATCTCGCTATCATCTCGTAAAGGCATTTTCCCGTATTTCTCCCGTATTTTCAGTCTTTCTCTGAACAGTCGAGACTCCCTATAAGTAACCCTTACCGCAGAACCACCAGGGGTCGCCCCTTGCTCTAAAACGTGAGTCTTCTATGCTTTCGCTTTGTTTAGAAATGAAAACATTTATAAGTAAATATTAAAAACGGCGCGATTCCATTTCCTTTTGATTAAAGGTGCCGTCGCAATTCCTATGCAATCCTCAAAACAGTCATATAATGGTGCATGACTGTCAGCTGACGCGCTCCATAGTGATAAATAGACACTGTTTCCAAAACGGATTCTGTACACGCGATTTGAAGAGGAGAGAAAGTCTGCCTTTTTTGGGTGCGTGTTTAAACAGACATATACACATAATTAATAATAATAATAATAATAACATATTAAGATGTTGATTTTGGTGGGTTTTTTTTTCCAAACACAACTAATTTCCTCTTAAATGAGCATTAAAAAGTCAGGAAAGCAGTTGAATGCTTTCACTATAATGTTAGATGTGTGCATTTTTAAAGTGACACGACTTATTTAATGTAATAAATAAATCTTATTAAATTGAGATTCATTCATTGCTTTTTAATCAAAATGTGTAAGTTATACAGTGGAGAAACGGCTAATGAGATTTAGCTTGATTCTATTTCATTAATTTTAATAAGCTGAACTGTTTGCTAATGTATTTGCTGCTAATGTATATACTTATTTTTCTTTTGTTAATAATAATTTTAAAACATATTACTGACCATTTGACAGTTTATTTACAATGAAACAGCTCCAAATGAACATAGTAATTTGCTGATTTTTTTTTTAAAAAGGGAGGGGGGGGGTTGTTATTATGGTGGGCATATCCCTTATTTTCACACCCCAATGTTGACAGGTATGATGATACATAAAATCAAAATGCAAAGTCACAAAGTCATTATATCACAAAGCTAATGTCTATTGATATCGAGAGAGTCAAAAAACACAAGCAAAACAACAAATTGCTGTAGCTCCTGACGATACATTGAAGCCTTAAAAACAAATCATTCTTTCAACAGGTTCTCTTTAATCAGGGGTCATCAATCTTGGTCCTGGAGGGCCGGTGTCCTTGCAGGGTTTAGCTCCAACTTGCCTTAACTCACTTGACTGGGTGTTTCAAGTATACCTAGTAAGACCTTGATTAGCTCATTCAGGTGTTTGATTAGGGTTGGAGCTAAAATCTGCAGGGACACCAGCCCTCCAGGAACAAGTTTGGTGACCCCTGTCTCTAATGAACTGGATGAACCAGAGCATTTCAATGAAAAGATCCAATCAAAGGTTTTATGGTTAAAATGAGCAAATAAAGACTAGTTTATGTCAACTAAGAGATATTATTGTTCTCAATATTTTAATCTAAAACAGTTTTTAAAAAGTTTAATAACTTGTTCAGAAAAAAATAAAGTTAGAATATTTTTCCACTTCCATACAAACATTCAAAATTAATAATAGCCAAAAAATGTATTCATTCATTCACTTTCCTTCAGCTTAGTCTCTGATTTATCAGGGGGCGCCACAGGGGAATGAACCACCAACTATTCAAGCATATATTTTACACAGTAGATGACCTTCCAGCTGCAACCCAGTATTTGGAACCCCCTGTACAGTCTCACTGTCTCACACACACACACACACACACACACACACACATACACACACACACACACACACACACACACACACACACACACACACACACACACTATGAACAATTTAGTTTATTCAATTCACCTATACCGCTTGTCTTTGGACTGTGAAGCCGAAGCCGAATGAAACCGAAGCACCCGGAACAAACCCACAAGAACACGGGGAGAACATGCATACTCCAAAGGAATGCCAACTGTACCAGCTGGGACCAGCGACCTTCTTGTTGTGAGGTGACAGTGCTAACCACTGAGCCACCGTGCCACCCCATAGCCAATAAATTATGAAATCTAAATTGTGATATTAATAATATCAATTATTAAATATTTGTAAAATTACTGTAGATGTTTGGCCAAATAAAATGTGTTTTTACAGCACAAAAAGGCAAATATGATCTGAACATTTGAAGCAAAAAAAAAAAAAATTAACTTAAAGCATGCTTAAATTAATCTTACAATTATTCCTCCTGTTTGCGGTTTCAATTCAAATCCACAGTTTGTGGTTTGCACAGAGGAAATCAGTCTACTTAAAAAACATTTACTAAGTCTAAATGTGTCTTTACTCCCAGTTCAGAATAGCAAATATCTGACTCCAATGCATACGTAATTCTCCTGGAGAAAGTTCAACATGCAGGGTGAACTTGTGGTGAAACCAGATGGTCCGTTCTTGGAACATTAAAACTAGTTAAATCAATGTCCAACCAGGCTGAGAGTACTGAAGCTGCCAGGTGAAATCAACACCGCAATATATAACCAGACTTCACCTCACATAATGCCAAGCTGCCACAACAATCACTTCCTTCAGTCTTTGTGATGTTGGCTATTAACCAAACGTCCAACAGTGCTAATTCCTTAAAAAACGATAAATATAATTGTGCTCAGAGGCAAAGTAATAAATGAATCATGACAACTTAATGAGGGAAATGCTACAAGTGTGTAAGTAATGAAGGACGTGTGTTTTGAACAAGAAACTGAAGACGAACAAAGGCAAACATACTGGTTGATAAATAGAAAGTACATAGTAAAACGCATTCTTTGGCTATTAAACAGAGATTTAGTTATTATTTGACTATAATTTGTTCAAAATGTATGAATATATATATACACTCACCGGCCACTTTATTAGGTACACCTGTCCAACTGCTCGTTAACTCAAATTTCTAATCAGCCAATCACATGGCAGCAACTCAACGCATTTAGGCATGTAGACATGGTCAAGACGATCTGCTGCAGTTCAAACTGAGCATCAGAATGGGGAAGACAGGGGATTTAAGTGACTTTGAATGTGGCATAGTTGTTGGTCTGAGTATTGGTCTGAGTATTTCACTGCTGGGATTTTCACACACAACCATCTCTAGAGTTTACAGAGAAAAAGAAAAAGAGAAAATATCCAGTGAGCGGCAGTTCTGTAGACGTAAATGCCATGTTGATGCCAGACATCAGAGTAGAATGACCAGACTGGTTCCAGCTCATAGAAAGGCAACAGTAACTCAAATAACCACTCGCTACAAGCAAGTTATACAGAAGAGCATCTCTAAATGCACAACACATCAAACCTTGAGGCGGATGGGCTACAGCAGCAGAAAACCACACCGGGTGCCACTCCTGTCAGCTCAGAAAAGGAAATTGAGACTTGCACAGGCTGACCAAAATTGGATAACAGAAGATTGGAAAAACTGTTGCCTAGTCTGATGAGTCTCAATTTCTGCTGCAACATTCGTATGGTAGGGTGTAATGGTGTGGGGGATATTTTCTTGGCACACTTTGGGCCCATTACCAATTGAGCATTGTGTCATAGCCACAGCCAACCTGAGTATTGACCATGTCCATGCCTTTATGACCACAGTGTACTCATCTTCTGATGGCTACTTCCAGCCGGCTAACGCACCATGTCATAAAGCACAAATCATCTCAGACTGGTTTCTTGAACATGACAAAAAGTTCACCGTACTTATTGTCACCAGCACCTTTGGGATGTGGTGGAATGGGAGATTCACATCATGGCTGTGCAGAAGACAAATCTGCAGTAACTGCGTGATGCTATGATGTCAATATGGACCAAAATCTCTGAGGAATATTTCCAGTACCTTGTTGAATCTATGCCAAGGCAGTTCTGAAGGCAAAATTTAAGATTTTTTCTCAGGCGTCTGTGTGTAGGTTCAGTATTTTTACTTTTATGCTAAAGGATATTTAATTTTCATTGCATTTAATGTGAAATAACTGATCACACAGATATAGGAGGCTGAAAATTTTATTATTTTTTTACATACATTTTTTGTTTTCTAGTTATTTCTGTCCTCTAGGTGATTTTTTTCCCATTTGTTTCATTCATTCATTTTCTTTTCAGCTTAGTCTCTTTATCAATCAGGAGTCGCCACAGCGGAATGAACTGCCAACTTATCCAGCATGTGTTTTATGCAGCGAACGCTCTTCCAGCTGCAACCCATCACTAGGAAACACCCATACACTCTTATTCACACACATACACTATGGACAATTTAGCTTACCCAATTCACCTATAGTGCATGTCTTTGGACTTGTGGGGGAAACCGGAGCACCCAGTGGAAACCCACGCAAACACGGGGAGAACATGCAAAGTCCACACAGAAATGTCAGCTGACCCAGCTGGGGCTCGAACCAGCAACCTTTTCGCTGTGAGCCATTGTGCTACCCACTGCACACCCATTTTTTTCCATTTGGGGCATTTATTTTGTACTTTAATTGCAGGATCAAACAATTTCATACACACATACTTATTTATTTATTTATTGCATTAAAATTGCTAAAGTTTAAATATTAAGTTTTCACCATTCTGATTATTCTTTTAAAAATCCTAAAAATCTATAAATATTCAAACAGCACCAAAGAATCCAAATCAAAAGAATAAGAGAAATTAAAAGTCTTGAATCAAAGCAGAACGAATCTCTTTGTAGGACAGTCATAAATCCAATTGATATAAATACAGCGATTTGCACTGCAATGTTTTTGCAAAGCGATTTGCACAGAAATCTTCTCTGCTCGTGTTTCATAAATAAAGCCTTTTGAGATTTTGCGATTGTTACGGTGATTTTGTTAAAGCACTTCATGCAATTACGCTCTTTATTGATATTTAATAAAGGTCAGGACTTGAAACGTATGTGGTAAGAACACAGATGTCTCTGGGAATCGTAGCGGTTTAATATTTGTTTATGAAGGGGTGGTACTAAACTACCTGCAGCTGCTGCACTGCAGTTCTCGTGCACAATGACTGATGACTCATTTAAAAACCACTATCAAATGAATGAATCAAATGAAAAGGAAACTTCACAGACTCAAAGCTTACGGCTCAATAACAATCACAGGAAAGGGAAGTCCTTTTCTGGGATTATCTTGGATTATTATTTGGTACTTTGCATTGCCAGCCAAATGACTCCAAGATGCGTGACTTGGTATAAGCATTAAAGAGATGTCACTTCCCTACAAAATCATGCCAGTGAATCAAAAATAATACATTCTGTAAAACTTTGGGAACCAATTCTTACTATTAACTAGTTGCTTATTATAGCATGCATGTTATTAAGATATTGACAGCTTATTAGTAAATAAATATATATATAAATATAAAGGACATGTTCTGTATGATCTTATTCTATATTCTTAATCCAACCCAGTACCTAAACTACCTTAATACCTGTTAATAAAAAGCAAATTAGGGGTTTATTGAAGCAAAAGTCAAAATGGTTTGATAGGAGTGAGCACTGAACCTGAAAATCAAGTGTGACCAAAAATTCTTTCCAAGCACAACAAAGTATATCACAATATACATCACAGAAAAGCAAAATATCGCAATATCAAGATTTTTCTCATATCGTGCAGCCCTAATATCACGCCAGTTTTACTTTCCTAGATTTTGAAACAAAAGGAACGTCTACATACAAAACTTCTTGCCCCAAATTTGGCTAAAAATGGACAATATAATCCAAAGCAAAACTACAATCAAATGCTCTCTGACCCACATAGTCTTTCAGAAAACAGATTTTACATAAAATTATATTTTACAGCCATTTTGTAGATTGTATTCACCTTTACACAATAAAAAACTAAATGTTTTTTTTATATTTAAAGTATATTTAGCAAAAACAAAATTACTTAAATTCATATAAAATAAACTACAAACTACAGCATTTAAACAAAATTGTATGTTTTTTTGTTTGTTTGTTTGTTTGTTTCTTTGTTTCTTTTGGTCTTTGCTATTTTTGAAAATTTGTATTTAATATTTTTCCCCTAACATTTAAATTTGGGCTTCTCATTTTGGAACCATTATTGTATTGTTATTTTGTTAGATTGGCTCCAAATTTGGTTCAGTACTAAACTAATGTATATGCACACATACAATACTCTAAAGCATCATATTTAAAATATTCATTTACATGAGAGATTTTTGGGGTGTACTCATATATGCTGAGCACTGTACTGATATAAATTATTTATATATATATATATATATATATATATATATATATATATATATATATATATATATATATATATAGAGAGAGAGAGAGAGAGAGAGAGAGAGAGAGAGAGAGAGAGAGAGAGAGAGAGAGAAAGAGAAAGAGAGAGATGCTTTACTTCAATTCACATACTTTAAAGTATGCTTTCATAATTTAAACAGTACAAATTCTAAAATTATGAAACGTTATTACACTATAAATAAACTGTTCAACAGTAGTTTAGAATTTAATTTAATAATTTATTCCAGCAACTTGGTGACACAGTGGGGTAGTGGGTGGCACAGTTCATTCTGCTGTGGCGACCTCAGATTAAAAAAAGGAACTTAGCTGAAAAAAAAATGAATGAATGAATTTCAGTAATTTTAATATGAATATTCACATCCAATAATTCTGACTTCAACTGTATATATATATATATATATATATATATATATATATATATATATATATATATATATATATATATATATATATATATATATATATATATATTTATACACACACACACACACACACTACTGCAGTATGAAGGTAAATTATTTAAATGTAAAGCATTTTTCCCATTCATTTGTTCAACAAAAGAATTTTAAAAAATAAATAAATTAATAGTAATTCTAATAATAATAATAATAATTAAACCATTTTAAACGTTAGTCGAACTAAACCAATACAAACGTTCATTTGAATAAAACTCCATATAAAATGTTTTTAGTTATTAATTAATTAAAATTTTCCTACGGGGAAATTAAATTGAATCCCAAAGATTGTTTTTTTTTTTTTTTACTTATGGAATCCTATAATTGCATTGTACTACAAATACTTTCTGAATCACAACAGATTATAAAACTATTACACAATCATTAGCATCCTTTCTGTGAGTCTGTGAGCTTGCAGAATTTCATTAACACTGTTCGGCTGCAGTTACCCACACTGAATATTTTATAAAAGTGTGATTAATTTTCAAGGCACTTAAGATCTGAAACTCAATTTTAAACACATCAGATAACTTTGACGCTAACATCATTATTAAATTGAGTTTGTGTATACCCAGAAGGGAATTTCGTCTCCTTCCAAGCATCGTAAACATCTGTTTTCTCTTAACTTTCGGTCACAGTTTATTTTCATTATTTTGAAAATTGTAAATATGCTCCTATTATCTGTTTCTACTCGCGGATTCATTTGAAGGCCAGTTTATCACTTCATTTGGCCAGTTGAACAGCAATATATAGAGTTATGCGGTCTGACAGCTCCTCGTTACATTTACGAGATGTCTAGAGCCCACTCTGTCTTCATAACCTTCTGTTGTGGCACATTTTATTTTTTCCAGTTCAGTTGTTGTTTTATGGTCATTTACAAGAGCGAGGCCTTGAACAACGGCCAACGTGGAAACACTCTGAAGAGTCTGTTATGCGTATTAGTGTCTCATTTATTTACAGTTCTGTTCACTCGTGCCACACACTTTTACGCAGACTGTAAATGTTCACACTATATTTCCATCTCTCTCTCTCCATCGACTGTTTTTGTACAGGGTTGAAAGAATATAACAAAACTAAGCTCTGCATTATTTTCTCTCAATCAGTATTACAGTCATAACCCTTCATTAGCTAATATGCAACAACAGACGTAAAAAAAGCATCCTATTTGAATAATCAACACAATTCCAAAAAAACAAACAAACAAAAGTTGTGTCTTTACTGAATGAGCACTGTGCTACGTCCGACAGATCACACTATTGGTGACTTTGATTCTTTTTTTTTTTTTTTTTTGTATAACATGTCTTTGAGTTTTCAAGATTTTACAATAATTCAACCCCAATACCCAAATCTTACCCCAGACAGGTTTAGGAGAAAAAAATTAAATAATAATTCTTATAAAAAAAATAATTAACAATAAAATAATATAAAAATAAATTAATTAATTAATTTAAAAAATAATAAATAATTAAAATTCTAATAAAATTTAAAAGCTTCTTCAATATCACAAAATTCAGAGGATTTTTTCCTTATTATATGAGCTTTTCAACAGCCAAGCATGTTATAAGGTTTCTCAACCAAAGTGCAATGGAGAGGCGATTAACATTTTTTCAATATAAAGCAATACAACGTCTT
This sequence comes from Danio rerio, assembly GCF_052040795.2. NCBI lineage: Eukaryota > Metazoa > Chordata > Actinopteri > Cypriniformes > Danionidae > Danio > Danio rerio. Next base: position 43,155,008 of record NC_141033.1, on the reverse strand, counting down.
GCTTGCATTAATGTAATGTAATGTAATGTAATGTGTATATTTATATAGCGCATTTATTGTGTATGGCCATACACCCAAAGCGCTTCACAATCATGAGGGGGGTCTCTCCACACCACCACCAGTGTGCAGCATCCACTTGGATGATGCGACGGCTGCCACAGGACAACAGCGCCAGTGCGCTCACCACACACCAGCTATTAGTGGAGAGGAGAGACAGTGATAGAGCCAATTCGGTGGAAGGGGATGATTGGGAGGCCATGATCGTAAGGGCCGATAGAGGGACTTTGGCCAGGACACCGGGGTTACACCCCTGCTCTTTCACGAGAAGTGCCATGGGATTTTTAATGACCACAGAGAGTCAGGACCTCGGTTTAACGTCTCATCCAAAAGACGGATCAATTTTCTTTCTTTAGTAGACCAAGCACAACTGTCTCCGTACATATTTAATATACATAATCCAGGACATAAATGAATTAAGGAATGGAAATAAAATGTAAAATATATTGAGTCACCTCCACCCAAAATGTTTATACCTCCTCACGCTCCCACACACAATGAAAAAATGTACCTAGTATCTTTTTGCATTTGAAACAAAGATCAGTGATATTAGGCTTTTTTAGATTCCTTGTAAGGGGTATATGGAGGAATCCTAAAGGTAATTTCAATACCTTTTTGAGACTTTTTAAAGACCTTCTCAGAATATTTTTAGGCCTCATCGCCACTTCAAGTTCTAGTCAGGATCAAACCTTCAACTTAATAAACAGTTGTTGATAAACAGTTGCAGTTAAGTAAATCAAAAGAACACAACCATGCAACAGAACTCAGATAAGCTCGGTAGAAACAAAGCTTGAAAGAATAAATTACGCGGTCAGCTACAGAGTTCAGCCATTGTTTAAACTCGTCTTTCTCCAACCAGGAGTATGCAAACTTACATTTTTCCATTTTGCCGTCTGTTTCGCTCTATGGTTTCGCTACATGTTGAGAGCGTCACATCACCTTCCCGCATTTTTCGCAAATTACGTGACATCACCCAGATGGAGAAGCTTGGCCTGACACGCCCTGGCCTGAACCAATCTTGTGGATCGAGCACACCGCTGTTAATATTAAGAGGAAAACAAATGCATTTATGCTTTTTTAGAGTCAGACACTTTGGACAACGCGTGAACTAAAATTAAGACCCGCGTAAAAACACAATTAAGACTTTTCAATATTTTTTAAAGGTTTTAATTTTCTCATAATTGATTTATCAACTTTTAATACTTTTTAAGACCCCGCGGAAACCCAACATGTTTTTAATCTGTTTTGATTCACTTTTATTCTGTTATTTTTTATTTCTTGTACTTGTTGTATAATATATTTATTTTAGTAATTCGTGTAAAGCACTGAAATGTCCTCTAAAAATAAACTTGCCTCTTCTTTTGATTATTTCAGTTTGATTACATGTAATATTTGTGATTTTTGATTGCATGAAACCATCTGTAAGAAATCTACTGTAAGTTTTATCCTCGATTCTGCCCTTCTTTTTGACAAACAGGTAAATGGAGGAGAAAATCAGTTTTTTTTCAGTTGAGATGATTGGCCAAAGTGAAAGGCTTTTTAACTCGTGTGGAATTTGAGAGATTAATTCCTGCATTTACATCATCATGCTTGGAATATTGTAACTCAATTCATATAGGTATTGGCCAATCCCATATAGATCAACTACAAGTGGTCCAAAATACAGCCGATATGCTTCTTACTGGCACCTGTAAGTTTGAACACATGACCCCATTCTGTACTCCCTAAACTGGTTGTCGATATGTTTTAGAATAGAGTTTAAATTTGTACAGTATGTTTTTATGGTATTAAACGGTCAGGCACCGTCTTATCTTTCTAACCATATTACTGTTAAAACTTCTGGCAGATGTTTAAGGTTGTTGAACCAGAAAATGTTAAAAGTCCCCAGATCCCCAAACTAATGGAGAGAAAAAAAAAAAAAACTGACTGAAAAAAAAGAGACTGAGCTTTTTCTGTTTCGGTCCCAATATGGGGAAAGGGGCCACCTATGTCTATTAGAAAAATCTCTAATAAATCCTTTAAAATTGGGAGGAAATTGATGTTAATTGTGTCTATCTTTGTTTTTGTGGTATGCCGTTTTACCTGCTGTTGTTTATTTTTGCTGTTTATGATTTATACCCCAAGGTATGTACAGCACAATGGTCAGCAACTGTTGTTTTATTGCACTTTATAAATAAATAAAGTAAGTAAGTATATGAGTCTTGAACACATTGTGGTTTAATAAATGCACTTACACAGACTTTGTGTAAAAAAAAGAAAATAAAAAAAATTGTTTTTAACCAGATTTGAATTATTATAAAGACATATACACTATGAAAACATATACACTATTATGAATTTCTCTGTTTAAGCTTCTGAGAGTAGCTTACTTTGTTGCAAGACATGATCATTTAATTTTTCTTTGATTATTGATCACAGAACAAAGCCAGCATACATAGCTAGCCACAACTATATACAAGTCAGGGTTTAAGAATTGATCATTTAGTGAGATATGGTCATGGAGGAAATTTAGCAATATTTCCTTAATTTATCCTTACAAAAAAAAAAAAACAGTATAAATTCTCAAATGAAAGCATTAGTGATTATTAATCATGACTACAGTTGATAAGCAAAACAATCATGATTATTAGTATGTTGAATTACCATGCAGCTTTAATTCTGTACCAATATTTAAATAAATCTGTAACTAAATATTTGCATATGCTGTACATTGTTATGTTTAGAATATTATCCTGTAAATTTGCCGTACGCTAAAGAAATCTCAGCAATTAGCTCAACATGAATCTCCACAATACTGTCACAGAATAAATGCAAATTTGCATGCTCTCTTCCGAAAAATATTTTAGTTTATATAATGACAGTGACACACACACACACACACACACACACAAATAAAGTAATCCAGAATTATTGTAACTAATATTAGAAATTGTATAGTTTTAGCTTTGAGAGACGCGTTTTGCAAGCTTTTATACATTAAAAAAAATGCTGGGTTATTATAACCCAAAGTTGGGTCAAATATGGACAAACCCAATGCTGTGTTAATATTTAAATAATATTTAAATTACATTTTGTAGCCCAACATATTTTTTGTCTACACTGTAAAACATTCTGGGTTCCACAAAATCCATTTAAGTTGGGACCACATGAAGGAATTAAGTTAACTCAGTATATCCCACACATAGACTTTACTTGGGCGGGCCGCCCAGGTATATTTAGAGACACATTTTTTTATACTATTATCAACATCTTTTTACACTTTTTTTTTGTGTCCGCCCAATAACCAAACATTCGTGATCGAATAAGTAGAGGAAAATCTTCTATCATTTTCGTTCTGTGTGCGCGAGACCTGTCAACACGCTCACAGACAGCCTCACGTGCTCTGCAGACCCATAGAGATGTGCCATTTTGAATTTTCTAAATATCCTAAAATGTCCAGGATACAACTTTAGCTTTTTGCCTTCCTGTGTGTTTTTGCATTACCTTTTTAATTTTGCTTGGCTTCGCAGCTGACTGCGCACACACAGTTGCGAGAGCGAGAGAAACATTAAATCATTTTTTTTTTTTTATCTAAACGATTTAGAAAAACTTAATATATACTAAAAAAGGATGAAATTAGGTCTAAACTGTTTAATTTTAAAATTATTTTTTTACTTCAGCCCATTGAAAAGAACCCATGTATAACAGTGTCATATTAAATAAAATTATTGTTATTGTTTTTTGTTTGTTTTTTTTTACAATTTTAAGCAAATTGATCATAAAACAAAACCTTAAGAATTGTATTATTTTAGCTAATTTTAAATAATCAGTTTGATCAAACAGCACACATTTTTTCAGTGCATATATCTGGCCTAAAGTTGGGACAAAACAACACAGCATTGTTTAGAATATAACATACAGAGATGAGGTCAAATAAACCTTACTTGCATTGTAAAAAAAAAAAAAAATGCAGGGTTCGACACAAGTCCTTCATGTTGTCAAAACACAAATCGTTTAAGCTAACTTGATTGTTTTTACAAATTTAAATGGATTGAACAAAAAACAATTAAATTGTCCCAAAAAATGTGTTAATTCAGCTCATTTAAATAAGCAGCTTGAATAAGCAGCAAAAATCTTTTTGTGTGTGTGTATGAATTTATGTTTTCTTAATTTGTCCTGGAAAGAAAGTCCAATAATCTTAATGAAATGAAAATAATCTTGATTAACATAAAACAATTATGATTTATAATATTAAACCAGGCAGCACGGAGGCGCAGTGGGTAGCAAATTCACTTGACAGCAAGAAGGTACCTGGTTCGAGCACCGGCTGGGTCAGTTGGCATTTCTGTGTGGAGTTTGTATGTTCTTCTCGTGTTCACGTGGGTTTCCTCCGGGTGCTCCGGTTACCCCCAAAAGTCCAAAAACACAGGTGTATTAAATAAGCTAAATTGTCCGTAGTATATGTGTGTGAATGAGAGTGTATGTATGTTTCCCAGTGGTGGGTTGCAGCTGGAAGGGCATCCGCTGCGTAAAACATATGCTGGATAAGTTGTCGGTTCATCCTGCTGTGGCGAGCCCAGATTAATAAAGGGACTAAGCTGAAAAGTAAATGAATTGCTAAACCTACATCACGCAGCATGAATTAATTCCTTTCATGAAATGATGTATGCAAATTAAAATGTTGATCATTAACTTCTGAGGAAAACTCAATTGTGAGTCGACCATCTGCAGGCTTCACAAACCCTATTTGCATGACTAACAAATATTCAGCTCTTCTGGAGAATATTGTGCATATGTTTGTGTATCTGCTTAATGTCTCAGATATAGAAAAAATAGAAATTGTGTTTTCCTCCACAGGCAGAAACATCTGTCAGAGCCTCAGATCTATCATTAGCACACTATTCTACGTGCACTCACTGTGTTTGTGTTGAGTGCACACATGTGTGTTTTCACTGCTGCTGGGGGAGGAGGAAAACGACTCCAAAACCCCTCTGTGTCACTTTGAGCGCTCAGACAAGAAGAGAGGAGGACAGGAAGACTAGTCCATGGCTGGCGAATGAAATTCTGCCATGCGGTATTCATCAAAATACTCCAGCAATCGTTTCATTGAAACGACCGCCCAACTGTGCTGCAAACATTTTCAACGGGACAAAAATTTGGGCTTCGCAGGCCAAAAAAACTCTTCTGAACAACATGGGCATTAACCCACTCTCGTTTGAAGCGAAAACAAATGACGCAGTGTTGTGAAATGGCACCACGCATCTCACTCCAGGCAGCATCTGGTCAAAAGCCACTCGTTTTCTTAAATCTAAGCATTTACTTTGTACAGAAAGATTACAGGAGGTTGTCACACAACATTTGCTTAATTTTAATAGGGAGGATCAGAAAACTGGATGCTGTCAATGAAAATGAGAGGCTAAAGGCTAACTGTTAGCAAGCTAATACCCAAACTGCCCTCACTGGACAACTTCCTGTCATTTGTCTTAAAGAAAACAGGCAGGAAATAGCTTTGAATGCTGAGTTTTAACATGAGAGACTTTAAAGGAATGCTTAAAACGCCTAATTTTTACAACTCTATTTACTATTTTTGAATACATTCAGACAATTTCGTCTGATGTCTGGGGGAAGCACTTTTAGCTTAGCTTAGCTTAAATCATTGAATCAAACCCGACCATTAGCATCCTTTATCAGCCAAGAGTTTTCATGTTCTGATTGTTCTTGTACACAACTACAAGGCAACGCAAGTTTATTTATATAGCACATTTCATACACAGTTGTAATTCAAAGTGCTTTACATAAACAGGAATAATAGAGACAAGCATAAGAACAAAAACAAATAATAAAAGTGATTAAAAACGGATTAAAATGTGTTAAGACAGGTTATAAAAGTATGAAAAAGAAAAGAAAGACACAATACTACAAAAGAGTCAAGCTTCAAACAGGATCTTTATCTTTAAGTCTTTAATGATTTTTGTCTAATCTGATTCAATGATTCTAAGCTAAGGTAAATCTGCTCCCCACAGACCCAGCGATCAACTGAATTCATAAAAAAGAATAGTAAAACTCAACTGTTTTACTCTAAGGGTGTTGCAAAATGTGCTTATTTCTTTTTAAATATGATGTTTTAAAAGAACTTATGATGAATGCTGCTCTCCTGAGAGTCTATACAGAGATCTAAAGTGCACCATGACCAACCGATCATCATCAACCGATGACAACTATAGTGCTTCTACAGCACATGATGGAATTTACCTTCACCACATTGTGCTGCATATCAGTTGACACTTCACTCAATGAATGCGAAAGAAAGACTTTTCCAGGAACGGGACACAACCAAAGCGCGCATAAGTCATTTAAAGTGGTGCACTGCGGATATTTATCATATCTAATATGTTTGCTTGTACTGAATGATATACACATCTGCGGTGGGGTTATGAATTCTGATATTCATCAGTCCATCAGCATTGGAAACTAACATCCTGATGAAATCTAGGGATATAAAGTTCCAAAAACATTAAATACAATCTTCCATCAGTCTTTCAAGGTGAATCACAGGACATGATTGGTCAATTTAATAATGAGTGTGAGTGATATTTCACAAACATTCAGGTTCACTAATGTTCATGTTTTAAATCCCCAACCCCCAAGTATGCAATTTGTGCAAATAATTTATTGCTTACTTAATGATTGTATTTCAATTTCTAGGTAATTTCAGCATTAGATATCTTCAGTTTTGATGTTTGTTATATATAAATTTAAAAAAAAAAGAAATGTCTTTAATTAAAAAAAAAGAAATGCTTTATTTCACTAAACATATATACATATTAATTAATTAATGCATGTAAATTTATTCACATCAGGTTATTCATTCAATCATTCATTCATTCATTCATTCATTCAGTTTCTTTCGGCTTAGTCCCTTTATTAATCAGGGGTCACCACAAATGAATGATCCACCAACTTATCCAGCATATGTTTTACACAACGGATGCCTTTCCATCCACAACCCATCACTGGGAAACACCCATATACACTCACATTCACACACATACACTACGGCCAATTTAGTTTATTCAATTCACCTAAAGCACATGTGTTTGGACAGTGAGGGAAACCGGAGCACCCGGAGGAAACCAACACCAACACAGGAAAAACATGCAAACTCCACACAGAAATGTTAACTGGCCCAGCTGGGACTTAAACCAGCCACCTTTGTGCTGTGAGGTGACAGTGCTAAGTAAAACACCTGAGCCAAGGTGCCGCCAAGTTATTCATAAACATATTACTGATTTTGCAAATACACTCACATTGTGGACTGATTTTCATACAAAAAAAAAGAGGTTTTGCTTTATCCAATATCCAAAACCATAGCTTAAATAGTTAAAAAGAACTAATTTTGGGAACTGTAGAAAAGAAAAAATATATTAAAAATTAAATAAGGGTACAGCTACGTTATTAGCTAGCATTATATAAGAAAATATAAAGCACACATACAAGGAAAAAAAATCTTAAATATACTTTAGAGACCTAAAACTTTCAATTCTATGCAGTTGTTTATATTTATATGATATCGGTCACACTTTACAATAAGTTTCATTAGTTAATGTTACTTAATGCATTTACTAACATGAACAAATAATGAACAGCACATTTAATACAGTATTTGTTCCTTAGTTAATGAAAATACAGTTTTTCGTTGTTAGTTCATGTTAACTCATGGTGCATTAACAAGTGTTAACAAGAAGAGACTTAAATGATAATAATGCATTACTAAATGTTCAATTATGATTAATAAATGCTGTACATGTGTCGTTCATGATTAGTTCATGCTAGTAAATGCATTAAGTAATGAACCTTATTGTAAAGTGTTACCATGATATTACATAATTATTATACCTTGTAATAATTTAAAAGAAATGATCTTTATAACAGAATGCTTTGCATTAAGGCTGCACAATATTGGAAAAAACTGATATTGCAATATTTTAACTTTCTGTGATAAATAATATTATATTATATTAAATAATATTATATTAATATTAATATAATATAATATTTATATTAATATAAAAAGAGTTAGTTTGAATAGCACTGTTTGATGGTTTGCTATGGATTCCAAAAGTATCCAGCTACTGAATTTAAATAATAATAAAGCAAATATTTTTTTTCTTTCTTGGCTTAGTTCAAATATCTAAAAATTCTTACATCAAGTAAAATATTGTCTTGTTTTCAAACTTTTCTCTAAACATTTAATGTTTTTCCTTAAAACAAACAAAACTATCTGTCAGTGGGCCAAGTAAAATAAACTTGCTTTCGCTTTGAAATGAAGACATTTAGACTACAAACAACACAAAAACTCACTTTTTTTTTTTTTGCATACATCATATATTCTGCAAAAATACAATAACAAAATGTAATTCTGGTCAACTATAATTCAGACTCAACATTGCATATCTTGCGATGTGACTATTGCTGATGCGCACATTATCGCAATATATCCATGTTAAAACGATAGATTCTGCAGCCCTACTTTAAATAGACTAAACTGCTAAATATTTGTATTTCTACATCTCCTAATAAAATGTCTTGGTAAATTATATTGAAATAGCCGTGATTGAATATGTGCAGTTTTATGGGGGAAAACAAATCCAACGAAGTTGTGTGTGAATGATCTTCTAAAAAGTTCAATGTACAATGCTGCATTCATTTAAATATCACCAACAATATAAAACTGTTTCTAAAATGTGTTTTTGGAAATGTTGATCATTGAAACCATAGAAATATAGGGCAATGCAAATTGCTATTATTAATTATTATTATTAAGTGTTAATATTATTGTGTATTTTAGTGTATTATTGTGATTATTACTATTATAAGTATACATTTACAGGGTGCACGTATAGCAATCTTATTTTATCCTTTTTTTCTGATAACACTTTACAATAAGCTTCCATTAGTTTATGTTAGATATGTATTTACTAACACAAACCAACATCTTTTTTATATAGCCCTTTTACAATGTAGATTGTCAAAGCAGCTTAACATAGAAGTTCTAGTAAATTGAAACTGTCAGTCCAGTTTTCAGAGTTGAAGTTCAGATAAGTTCAGTTCAGTGCGATTTACTTTTCACTGCTGAAAGTCCAAACACTGAAGAGCAAATCCATCGATTACAGTATGTACTCATATTTGTCAGCATTAGTTAGCATAGAAAATAAAGTTGTTCATTGATAGCTCATGTTAACTCACACAGTGCATTAACGAAAGTTAATAAGCACAACTAGGGATTTCAGTAATACATTAGTAAATAGTGAATTATGATTAATAAATAGTATACATGTATTATTCATTCTTACTTCATGCTACTAAATACAATAAAAAAATGAAACCTAATTGTGAAATGTGATTATTTTTTAAATGTACTCTTTTAAATGCAATGACAACACAATGACAATGTCAGAAAAGAGCAAGCTTAAACAACATGCTTTCATTGTAAAAGCAGCATGAAAGTGTAGCAATTTGAGAGCTTGAATCGCCCTGACCTAGACTTGTCTCAGATGGTTTGCTTTAACTAAACTGGACTAAACTGTAGCGAGTGTAGAGGTGAAAACTAGTATGACCTTGGTGCTTGTCTCACCATGGTTTGTTTTAACTGGCAGGGGGCTTTCGCGCCTATTACTGATAGCTGTAATGAGAAAGGGTCAAAAGAGCCGACCTGTGCCGAGTAGAAATAGATGGGGCAGGGCATCTTACTGCAATTCCCCTGCCACCTGCCAGCGACTGCACAGGGGGCGTCCTGATTGCTAACAGACCCGTCGGTGCCGTACACCCAGGTGTCTTCATTCTCACCAATCAGTCATGCACACGACAGGCTTTTTGCTACAGCACACATGCTGAGATCCATGGAGAAAAAGATTCCTTTGCTAAGTGTGTTTAGTCCTAATTCCTCTCACAGCCGCCCTGTCAAATGCAGAT